>NC_133776.1:2808664-2826265 GCF_003597395.2 Chelonoidis abingdonii | reverse complement strand
CGAGATGTGGAAGGTTTATTTTTCCCAGGGTCGCCCCTGGCGGGGAGCATGTGGGGCAATTTGCCCGAGCCCCGCAGGGGCCCCCACGAGAATACAGTATTGTAATTTTTTTTATGGAAGGGGCCCCCAAAATTGCTTTGCCCCAGGCCCCCTGAATCCTCTGGGCGGCCCTAGGTAAGGAGCCACAGGGTTTCACAGATGGTCCAACATTATCTTGTGCAACATTCAAAGAGCATTGCTAACATCTCCTGGGCCACATTCAGGGTCATGGCTTCACCCTGCCTTCTGCCCGCTTTCAGGTCAGGACACTCACAAATATTTTACGTTTCTTTAATGCTTCCTGGCCTACCTCCACTCTCCCTTATACGGTACTGAGATGCCAATCCCTACTGCACTGGAACGGTTCAGCTCTGAGTGCGTTGACAAGCCCAGGGGTCAAGTCTCAGAGCAATCTGGCCAACTCCCCCTTCTAGCCCCCACCCCTGAGTCCCTCCCTTTTCTGTTCTCATGGACAAGCTTCCTGGCAGGAGTATTTGGGAAAACATCCATTTTTAAGACTTGCAGAATATTCTTTGAGTCTCAAGTTCTAACCATGACTATTTGGGCAAGAAATATAAGTGCTACACTCATCCAACCAGGGAAAACAAATATATCATGTGACAGACATGTCCAATCCAAAAAGAGCCTGAAATTCAAACATCAGCTTCTATGCATGCAGTGTGCATGAAGCAGGAACAGCTACTGAATATTTCAGCAAATGATTTCCAATCACGAATAAAGCCGTGGAAATTGGGATGTGTTAATGAGCAACCCACAAAGAGGTGAAATCCATCAACGATACTGTTCATTACAAATTATTCACCTAGTGGCACTTGCAGAGTTGGCAATTCCACTCTCGTAGACAAGCACTAAGACTGCTCTGGGGACTCAGAACTGAAGTTCTTTCATTTCTGCCATTTCAAGAAATGCAGGTAAACCTTGTTTCTCGGATGGGCCTGGCACCATTAATTGCCACAGTTAAGATATCTTGTGAAACTAGTTTCAGTGCTTTCATATGGATGCAGACGGGAAGTTTGTTCTTCCTACAAAGATCTCATCTGTGAAATGTGCCCCAAACTAGAATACTGGCTCATAGGCCTGCACTCCCAAACAGCGTTTTCTATAGTTCCACGGGAGCTGAAGCACAGTGGCAGGAGGCAAAGGGAGGCAGTGAATGGGCTCCAGTGAACCACCAGCTTAAAAAGAAGAGCTTCCATGGCTGTCAGGTCAGTTTGCTCTCTTATATGGACGGAAGGCGTTCACCCCATGAAGGGCTGGAGGTGTGGCATAGCCACAGCCCCACCTTAGGGTGCAACTCTGGCACCTAGATGGCACCAGTAAGAGCACAGATTCTTCACGACTCTTGGGAAAGGTGCAGTGTCCCTGTGCCTCTTGGCCCAGCCAGCTCCGCAGCTCTTCTCTCCATTATAGACACACACGTGAATCAAAGAACACACCTCCAGCTTCCTCTAGAGACAAATTACAAAGCTGGAATTCCTTGGGATTTAAACATTCAGGGCAAGATTTTCAAAAGGGTCTAGTGATTTTGGGAGCCTCAGTTTCTGGGTGTCCAACTTAAGACACCTTAAAGGGGTAGGTTCACAGAAAGTGCTGAGCAGATACCCCTCACCCAAAAAATCAGGACCCCAAACTCGCATCACTTTTGCATATCTTGACTTTACTATAAATTGTGTGTGTGTACATATGTGTGTACACGTGTGTGTGCGCATGTATGTACACTAGGGTTGCCAACTCCTAGTCACACAAAACCAAACACCCTAGCCCTGCCCCTTCCTGAGGCCTTGCCCCTGCCCCCTCTTTCCCTGAGGCCCCACCTCCGCTCACTACGTTCCCCCTCTCTCACTCACTTTCACTGGGCTGGGGAGGGGGTTGAAGTGTGGGAGAAGGTGAGGATTCTAACTAGGGGTGTGGGCTCCAGGTGGGGCCAGAAATGAGGGGTTCAGTGTGCAGGGGTGGGGCCAGGGATAAGGGGTTTGGGGTGAAGGAGAGTGTTCTGGGTTCGGGGGGGCTCAGAGTTGGGGCACGGGCTTATCTTGGGCGGCTCCCACTCAGCGTTGCAGTAGGGGGGCTAAGGCAGATTTCATGCCTGCCTGCCTGGGACCGTACTGCGCATGCCCTGGAAAAAGCCACCGGGTCCGGCTCCTAGTTGGGGGGACCAAGAGGCTCCACGTGCTGCTCTTGCCTGCAGGCACCGCCCCCCCCAGCTTCCATTGGTGGGTTCCAGGCCAATGGGAGTGCAGAACTGATGCTCAGGGTGGGGACAACATGTAGAGCCCTGTGGTCCCCCCGCCTAGGAGCTGGACCTGCTGGCCGATTCCAAGGCGCAGTGCGATGCCAGCCAGGCCAGGTAGGAACTAGCATGCCTTAGTGCCACAGCCCCCCCCGACCGGACTGTTAATGGCCCAGTCGGCAGCGCTGACCGGAGCCGCCAGGGTACCTTTTCAGCCGGGTGTTCCAGTCAAAAACCGGACACCTAGTCACCCTAACGTACACCAAGACTCTCCCGGCTCTCTGGTTAGAGAGAAGACTGAAAGACAAACAAGGCAGAGGAGGCTGAGCTAAATGAAATGTTTCCTTGGTGTCCAAAAAGCCTCTCCAGCTGTTTGTTTGTTCTCTGTCTACACACACACACACACACAGACATATAGACACACACAGACAGTTTTTCTATGTCTGTTCCCATGTTTTTTTCTGTGAATCACAAACAGGTAAAGAGGCCATTGACCACATGTGCAGAGTGAAAAACAACCTGGCAAAACAAAACAAAGACAAGGTGGGGGTAATTTCTTTGTGATTAATTTGCTACCATGATGGTAAAATGATTAAACTCTATTGTTCCAACTTGTAAGGGAACAATTGTCATGGACTGCATTCCCTTCACACACACCACCTCCTGCGGTGAGAAACTACATCCCATATGTCTGACTTGAACTAAGTAAAAGGAATCTTTCCCTAGGCTTGTGTCCTAGAAGCTCAAACATACAGGCCAGTGTTTCCCATCTGTTGGGGGGTCCCTGTTAATTCATTTATTTGGATGCACTTAGCACCAGCAAACGGCACAGGCTGGACAGCCACAGAGCCGGTACAACGTGGGCAGAGACAGTCGCAGTTTCCATTTGTTGTCCTGCCAATAAGTTGCAGCCCTCAGGGTCCAGCCCCAGGATCCGCTCCTGCAAGAGGATACGTACACGTCTATGGGGCTCAGCACAGGTGCAGAAGGTACCTGCATGGATCTTGTTGCAGGACGGGGGCTCAATTTTGCAGATCCCAGCATTTGAGGAGCTCAGATGACGCCACTATAAGTCATCAGACTTTTGAATGCTTCTCAGACCTTAGACTTTTGAAGGTGGCCCATCATTAGCCACCTCTGTGAGAGCTCAGCGCCAGCAGCACTGCCTCTATTCAGCTCTGCACATTCAGTACTAGGGTCACCTCATCTGCAGTGAGCAAAAGCGGCACTGATTTCCTTCTCCCCAGGAGGCAAATCCTGACCTCTCGCTTCAGTGGGACTGGGATATGTTAAGTGCAGGTGGCCCTTGACACCAGTTCCAGAGCTGATGTGGACACCTGTCCCCTGGGAAACAGACAGACTCCCAAATTCAGTTCCCCTTGTCATAAACAGAGAGTTAAGGGTTAATGTCTCTTTTACCTGTAAGGGGTTAACAAACAGTGAACCTGGAACACCTGACCAGAGGACCAATCAGGAGACAAGATACTTTCAAATCTTGGTGGAGAGAAGCCTTTTTTTTGTGTTCTTTGTTTTGTCCGTGTTCTCTCTGGATTCTGAGAGTGACCAGACGTACCTACAGGCTCTCTAATTATATATTCAAAATAATGAGTATTGAGTAAAAGGCGGGTTAGTCTTTTTGATTGTTTTCTTTATTTGAAAATGTGTATTTGGCTGAAAGTATTTTAAACTGTATTTCTGCTAGGGGGAGGCTTCTCTCTAGTGTCTATAAGCTGAAAGACCCTGTAATATTCCATCTTGAATTTTACAGAGAATTCTTATTTTTTCTTTCTTTTATTAAAAGCTTTCTTTTTTAAAGACCTGATTAATTTTTTCCCCTTGGTAAAGCTCTAAGAAATGGAATCTGTACCCACCAGGGAAGTGGTGGGAGAAGGGAAAAAGGAAGGCGGGGGAAGGTGCATTCCGTCTTTATTTTAGATTCACGGAGTTTGAATCAGTATCGCCTCTTGGTGAGGGAAAAAGAAAAGGAGAGGGGGAAGGGACATTCCTCTCTGTGTTGTGATTCAAGGAGTTTGAATCACGGTGATCTCCTAGTGTACCCAGGGCGGGAAAGATCTGGGAGGAAGAAAGGAGGGGGAAGGGAAATTCCCCTTTGTTGTGAGACTCAAGGAATTTGGGTCTTGGGGTCCCCAAGGAAGGTTTTTGGGGGTACCAGAGTGCCCCAAAACCACTTTTGGGTGGTGGCAGCTATCAGATCTAAGCTGGTAATTAAGCTTAGAGGAATTCATGTTGGTACCCCATTTTTTTGTACTCTAAGGTTCAGAGTGGGGAGTTATGCCATGACACCCCTATTCTGGGTTGGATCTGCTCCAGCAATCTAAGGGGGAAAGGCTCTCTATCACATTCACAACGCTCTGGGCTGTCCTGTCCACTACCTGTAATCAAGCTATCCCTGGTGGTATGTTCTCACTCCCCTGGTTTGTGGGCTCTGGGGATGCTGTGTAGCCGGCACATCTGGGAGGAGGAAATTCCCTGGGTTACTTATTAGCAAGCTTTCTGACTGATTCAGGAAGGATGCAGAAGGGGTCCAACTGCTCTCTGTGGCTAGAAGGAGAGTCACTAGGATGGTGCCGGCAGAGACGTGGAGAAATTGGAGGCTCGTGACTGGTCCCATGGGGATGCGGAAGACCGTTAGGATGAAGGGAGAGATGATGTCAGAGTCACACAGTTTCCACTTCCCCCACCCCACTCGCCCCCAAGCTGCACCTGTCATTTCTGAATGTCGTTTTTGAGAGAAAGGATGAAATTTCTGGAGGAGGAGTCGACTCAGAACTAGACAAGCCACCTCCTTCAGTAACTTGCCTAAGGAGTGCGCAAGGCCAGGACAATAAGACCACATCAGGTCATAATTAAAACTTCTGAGTAGTTCCTGCTCCTCCCTGAAAATCTTTTCTCTGAAAATCAAACTCAATTAATATAATGGCCTTCCTCATCCTGACACACCTGTGCAAACCTAGAATTACAGCTCTCTGCCGGGAGGGAGTGTGGCTAATGGTTAGCACTGAGAACTGAGAGTATGTCAGAAGTTCTGGATTCTGTGCCTAAGGCCGCTGACTCACTGTGTGAGCTTGGCCAAGCCACTGAAGGAGTGGGTAGGGGTCAGAAAAGGACATATGTAAAAATAGCTTCTTCTTTCTTGACAGATCTATTCCCTGGGTGAAATTCAGCCCTGTGCAAAGGGTCAAAAGAAAAAAGTCTTTGCACCACTGGAGTCCCATTTAAGTTCTCAAAATAGCGCTTTAATAGCACTTCAGTGGTACCCAGAGTTCGTGCTGGTCCTCTGCAGAGGGGCAAATGCCGTGTCCTAAGAACAGTCAGAGTCACAACTGCTCACTTGAGATAAAAATACCCTTTCGTGTGTTCTTTCTTTCCACTTTTCTTTTTTTTTCTTTACTCCTTTTAGCACTGCAGAGCCAACAGGGCTAATCAATAGCTGGTAAGAGTTAGAGCAACGAAACCAAATATAGACAGGTAGGTGAGGGTAGGGAAAGGCAGCAAACTAAAGCAATAAGAAAAGGCAGGGAATAAAACTGAATGTTAACAAAAATAAAAGAGGTGGCAGTTAATGAAGGTAGTAAATTTCTATTAAAATGTACAGACAAGAGCTATTAATTAAAATATAAACCCCCACTATTAGCGTCAGTGAGACTCCACACATGAAGAACGGGACCACCTGGATTGATCTGACTTCAGGATTGGAGCCTACAAAGCAGCACAAAGAAAGGGGGAAAGAAATACCCAATTGATAGAAAATCGATAGATCACAGGCCTGACATTTCCCAGTCCACCTTGCTGGTGCATTGTATCCCAATCACTGCCTTCCACTGGTGTCTGTCTGTGTAAATCCCAGCCCTTCAATCACTCACACACACCATTTAATTATTAAACATGTGAGTAGCCTTATTGGCTTCAGAGAACTACTTACCACACAAAGTCAAGCTTGCGTGCAAGTGTTCGCAGGATTAGGACCTTCTATTGTGAAATCTTTGATGCCGGGTTTACTCCTTCCTGTATTTTTGCAAAACACCCGGAACAATAGGGCCACAATCCTGCCTGAAGCCTTTGGATGCTCCTACCGTACAAAAAATCACTAGCAATGGGAGAGTGAGTTGGATTCTATTCTGACCCAGGCATCATCAACTGGACTGACAAGGGCTCCACTTGGAGAATCTCTGGGCATGTCTACACTGCCCCATAGTTCAGATTACAGGGGCGTGACTAACGCAGCCCTCTTCAGACAGGGCTACATTAATGCAAACTCAGGACATTTAAGTTTGTGCCCCCAGTGTCCACACGAGGGAGTTACAGAGCAGCACTTTGGAGCCCACTATTAGACACATCCCCTTAGTCCAAATCACAGTGCAGTGTAGTTGTGCCCTTTATCACCAGCTGGAGAGAACCCAGCTTGTCTCTCTCAGATACTGGGTTGGGTAGCCAGAAACCCTACTTAGGCCTGGGCTACACTAGTGGGGGGGAGGGGGGTCGAACTAAGATACGCAACTTCAGCTATATGCCGAAGTATCTTAGTTCGACTTACAGGGCTGGGGGTAGTACAGCCGCGCCAGGGTACCGAGCTGGGGGCAGTACAGCCACACCACGGGACAGGGCTGGGGGCGGTACAACCATGCCAGGGGACGGGGCTGGGGGCGGTACAGCCGCACCAGGGGAGCTGCCAGCAGAGGACCACCTGGCAGCCCCAGGTTCTGCTCCTCCTGTGTCTTTTTGGTACGGTGTATCGGCTATAAATATCTTACTGGTACGGTGTACCATACCATACTACCCTACTTGCACCACGGGGGATACTACTGAATTACCTTGCAGGGGTATGAAGAAAACTGACTATTTGTGCAAAGAACCGTACACTGTTCGGATGAAAGGTGCTATGTAAAGATGGACTATTATTATCATTATTATGCGGCTCAGGACACTTCTTACTGCTTGGTCCTTTCACTCCCTTGTATGTGTCCATAACGCTACAACCTCCTCCATTGGTCACTCCATTTGCTCCATCTGGCTCTTACTGTACCTGCAGATGTTCAAGGCGGGCACACACATCCAGGCTCCCATTGGTCCAGAACCTTTATTCTCTTTGACCCTTGGATGGTCGTTCAGTTTCCGTGGTGTCTCAGTCCTGCTGCCTTTCGTGTCTCAGGTCCTCTCTGCTCACTGTGAATTACTCTTAGAAATACCGCGGTAGCTTGGGACCTAGAGGGCAGCCCACTGCGATGGGGTATTTGGATTCTATTGCCACCTTCACCCACTTGCGACCTCATCTCTAATGGGAATGAGTTCTCATCTGCAGCCAAACCACACGAGCCAGGCAATTACGCCAGAATCTTCATCCAATGACTCTGCTCCTCAAAGAAGCCAGGTGCCAGACAGGAATCGCTGCCCTAGCGTTGTGTCCACAGTTAGCAAGGCCCAGCTGTCTCCCCTACCATTTCCCATGCCCCCCAGAGCTCTCTCTGCTCAGTTCTCTCCCAATACCATGTCCCCCACCTCCCTCTTTCCCTACAACCTACCCCCCATGCTTCTTTGCTCTTAGAATTAGGCTCAGTATCTGATGGATATGGATTCCCAGAAAGTCCTGAAAAGTCAAATATTGCCCCCAAACTCCACTGTTTTTTCAGTGCCCTCTCAGTATTACTACGTGCACAATACAGGTGTTTGAGCGCTGGCCCTACAGCACCTGCACTGCAGATGAGCTGTGGCTCCGATACCAGCCTGTAGTTACCAATACCCCAGTAACTGCTGTCACTTTCCAGGCACTCTGCAGGCAAACAGGAAGACACAGCCCCTGCCCCAGAGGCGTTAGCAGACTGATGCACCTCTTGGTGGTCCTACAAGTGGGTGATCCTACAAGTGATGCCTAAATCCATTTACATAGGTGTGTTGGAGTCACAGGTATTGCTGCTATATTCACAGATATTTCAATGTCTCACTGCCTAGGGTGACCAGACAGCAAGTGAGAAAAATGGGGATGGAAGTGGGGGGTAATAGGACCCTATATAAGAAAAAGACCCAGAAATCGGGACTGTCTCTATAAAATCAGGACATCTGGTCACCCTATGCTGCTCAATGTAGCACTGAGACACAACTTCTTCAAAAAAATTACTTTTCTCCCTTCCTCCCACCCCCACACTGAAAAAAAAATGGGAAAACAGTAAAAAAAAAAAAAAAAAAAAAAAAGGGAGGGGAAAGAGAATGGGGGCTATATCCCCAACAAAACACTTGATCCAAAAAATGAAAAATATTCAATAGTTCAACTATGTTAAAAACTCAAACCAGTGCAAGAAAAAATTAAATGAAAAATGAATAATTATTTTCTTTACATTTTTCACAGAAAATAAAAAATACCTTTCTCAACCAGATTAATTAAAAAAAAAACGACAAAAAAAAAAAACCCCACCTTTCCTGCACAAGTCACTGAATTGCCAGATCTATGAATTTAGTCTGACCCTCTGTTCCACTTCTTACAAACGAAAATCGCAGCCTTTCAGTCGCCGCAGCACCACCTCAACAGGGAAATTTATTTTTCGCCTCTTGTAGATGTGAAGACTCCATTTTTTACCCACCTTCTTTCCCAGTTAAGACCCCTGCCTGCAACCACTCTCCTGGGACAGCAGGTAGGTAGATTACACAGAGTATTGTAGATCAGTCACTGCAGGGAAAATGAAATGTCTTTACGATTACATGGTATCTGTAAACTCCTGATTCACCTGTCTTTTGGGGTTATTAGGGTTGTGTGTATTTTTAACAACAATATAGATCATTATCAGGAAAAAAGCAGCATTCAATTTACCAGATGTTTTTAGCATGCAGCAATTCAGGCTCCCACAGTAAAATGACTCAGTAAGCATTCTTATACTGCTCGCACTCAGCGCGTTCAGACAATGATGGATTGGGGAGTTCATAGCATAAGGAAGATCTCTAAGGTCCTTCTCACAGCATATTAAAAACTGACTGGCTATAAATCTAACTGCATCCTAATCTAGGCTAGTTTCATGGTCCAAAATGAGTTAAAGATCAAAAAGATAAACTGCATAAATGATGAAAAATAAATGCAAATTTTAACACGCTATTAACACCAAAGAGAAAGAAATCACACAAAAACATGTCAACAATTTAATCTGCTGACTTTCTACTGTTAACAGAATCTTCACAGTATTTTACTGGCTGAGAAAACATGGGTTTTATACTGCTGTGTACATTTATACACACACTGAAACTGTACTTTAGAACCATTTACACATCGAAACTGTGCAAACATCTGAACATCCCATGCCCACAACACACACGTGAGGACTTTACATGCAGTATCTGGGGTCTATCTGAACATTTATTGCCAGGGGAGGCTCTAGACATTTCGCTGCCCCGAGCACAGCGGCATGCAGCGGGGGGCGCTCTGCAGTCACTGGTCCCACGTCTCCGGTGGACCTCCCGCAGGAGGTCCACCGGAGCCGCGGGACCAGTGACCCTCCGCAGGCATGCCTCCAAAGGCTGCCTGCCTGCCGCCCTCCCGGAGACCGGCAGAGTGCCCCTCGCGGCATGCCGCCCCAAGCACGCACTTGGCGTGCTGGGGCCTGGAGCCGCCCCTGTTTATCGCACATAAAAAATTACTCACAATCATCTCGACGCATAACTGGTCAGTGTGCCCATGTAATCCCCACCAAAGGTTACCCTGTCTTCCCCCACCCCTTCTGATTGTGTGAGCAATTGCATGCTTTTCAGGACAGTTACCCTGCACCTAGAACAATGGGGCCCAGATCCCAAACTGTGGCCTTTTTTTGTGCTACTATAGCCAAATATTTACTACATGAACAATAATAACAATTAATAAAGAGGATCGTGTGAGCACAGCTGAGCTGCTGAAACTTTTAAGATAGAGAAAGAAAATCTGGCAAGAACAAGTTAAATTTCATACAGTACTTCTCATGGCACATCTAAGGGCCTGTCCAAAAACCACTGATATTGATAGGTTTGGATCAGACCTGAGTGCCCTCAACTCAGTGGGACTTGTGGGTGGTAGGCAAGATCAAGCCCTTGGATAGGACATTAGAGACATGCCAATCAGAATCATAAGAAAAACAGGAAGAGGAAGTTACCTACCTGTAAGTGGAGGTTCTTCAAGATGTGTGGTCCCGATCTGTGTTCCACTGAGGGTTTACGCGTGCATCCAGAGCTGTAGTGTCCATTGGTCCGCGCATGAGCCCTGGGCAGCTTATGGTTTCGTCCGAGGTGAGATAAGACAAGGCGGACCGACCACATCTCCAGTTCCGTTACCAGAACTGCTAAAACAACACCATAAATCTCGAAAATCTAAAACTACTGACAACTTTATTTTTAAAGGTGTGGCACAGAGGAGGACACTAATAGTGACAGTGAGAAGGAACTGGAGATGGGGTCAACCCGCCTCGCCCTTTATCACCTCGGATGAAACCATGAGGCGAGCCAGGGCGCATGTGCAGACCGACAGACACTATTTTCAAATTCTCCAGCTCCCAATGCACAGTGCGCATGCGTAAACCCTCAGAGGACTACAATAGGGACCATTACTTGATGGAGAACCATGGCCGGGGGGATATTGGAAGCTGCTCCGCATGGATGGACCCCTGTGCTCCTGGACAGTAGCTTGTGAGACTGAGGTCTATGTCGTTATTAACTATAGACTCAGCATTTCATGGGGAGTGTGGGAGGTGCGGCACAGCATAACCTTAACTAGATGCTCGTTTGAAATAAGTCATTGGTCATTTATTTCCAGTGTTAGCCATTATTACTGGGCCAAAATCGTGAATCCAACCCACTTCAGCTTTCAGGAGATTTGGATCAGTAGCCCTTTTGGTGAACACACAACTGAACTCACCACTGTGTGTTTGGTGTCTGGTGTCTGGATTGGAAACAAAAGCAGATGGGGGCTTCCTCGCCACTTGAAACACACATAATCCAAATCATAGCCCTGATTCAAGCACAGAGCCAGCAGGGGCGGCTCTAGGCTTTTTGCCACCCCAAGCATGGCAGGCAGGCTGCCTTCCTCAGCTTGCCTGCAGAGGGTCCGCAGGTCCCGCAGCTTCGGTTCTCCTGTGGGAGGTCCACTGAAGCCGTGGGACCAGCGGACCCTCCGCAGGCAAGCTGCCAAAGGCAGCCTGCCTGCCCCCTCCGTAGCGCTGGCGGAGCGCCCACTGAAGCTTGCCGCACCAAGCACATGCTTGGCGTGCTGGGGCCTGGAGCCACCCCTGAGAGCCAGACCCCACCTGAACTTAATCCAGATCTGGGCACAACCATGTGCTGTTGGGGTTACTAAACTGGAAGGATGCTGACTCCACATCCTCAGCAATCTGTGCAATTAAACCGCTCACCAACCTAAACGGCTGCACCTGTCTGACTCTGCTGGCTTTACCAAAGGACTGGCAGAAAGGAAATGAGCTCTTCTGCTGTCCACTCGTTCGCTCAATGCAAACTCGCAGCTACCCTGCAACCCAAAGAAGATATTTACCATCTAAAGATGACTGCAGACATTCCGCAACCCCCAGGCATCAATTTGTATCAAACCCTGTGCAAAGTGATCATCCTGCGAGTGGGTGCCGCAGGCTAAACTAACTGAGCTGCAGATTACACAGATGAGTACATCAGGCTGGCTCTTCTGTCAATAGATTGCAGCACTTGCGTCATAATCTCATCACAAAGGCTAGTGAATGCGCTGACTCCAGCACTGCACCGCTGCTATTTAGGCCAGGGAAGGGCAGAATTCAGAGGTTCCGTTCAGATGAGAACCTGCTAACTGGATGCTTAGCCAAACTATTTGAGCCTCTAAGGTCTGCAGCACTCGGTTAAAAGTCCCAAAAGCGCACGTAAAATTTCGTGAGAGTCCTGGTCCTTCCAGGATGTTAATGCTTTAACATTGCAGGCACTATTATTCATGTCAACCATTTTGCATGTGTCTATGATGGGGGAAATCCTGAAGCTCAATGACTCAAATGGAATTTTGCTGGAACTTCTGCTTGAGTAAGGATTCGGCTTAATATTTCTGCACACAAATTGAGCAGACAAACATCTTACTACCCATAAATCCTAGCTGTGGTAGTACAAACCCATGTAAATTTTAGAGGCAGCTTTTTACTTTTATATTCAGGACTGGCTCCAGCTTTTCTGCCACTCCAAGCGGGGACAAAAAAAAATCAGGTTTTGATTGAAAAACAACAATTTTTCAATGAAAAGTAAAAAAAAAATCGTTTTTCATCAAAACTGTTTGCAGAGAGAAAAATCATTTCCTAACTAGCTCTAATTAGTGTATTTGAGCCAGGTCCTTCCCTCTGACCAAGTTCTTACACTAAGGGGAGCTGCTGCTTTGAGGCAGGAGGAAAAGTAACCCGCAGCTGCATGGGTGCGTGCAGGAATTTAAATCTGACCACTTTTGGAGGGGCACATTAGAGCAGCAGCCGGCGGCTGGGTCCAAGACTGGAACAGCAGCCAGGGACCAGAGCAGCCAGCTGGGGCTGGAGCAGAAGTACAGATTTTTAGAAAATATTGGGGTGCCCCTGCTTGCCCCACTTTGTGCATGCCCCTGCACAGATGTGGTTCCCCTGGAGGCACGGCACTGTGGCATCAGGAGCAGGAATCGTTAGTTAGATTGCATGCTTTTTGGGACAGATGCCATCTTTGTTCCGTGGTTGTACAGCTCCTAGCACAAGGGATCCTGGTCCAGCCCAGGAGCCAGCGCAATACAAATAATAGATGCGACTGGGCACTGGGAGCAGGGCATGCTCCTTGGTGGCCCTGCGACACCTTTACGCTGCTTTCCCCCCACCTCAGCGCAAAGCGTAGTTGGTGTGCTTGGAGGGAGAGGGCCAGCGTCATTCCACTTCCAGGTGCACCAGAGATAGGGTGTAGGCCGAGCGCAGCCTCCCTAGAGTGCAAGCAGCTAGGTTACATCTGCCTCCCATGGGGACAGAGGGAGGGAAGGGACAGCTGGCCTCTGAAGCCCAGGCGCAGCTTAGGAATACAGGAGAATCTCAGCTTTTGTCTTTAACAGAGGTAGTAAGTTTCTAGCCTCATTCCTTGCACGGAGCCTTGAAAATGTATGTGCTGCAAACTGATCGCTGGGGCTGGAAGCCTGGCACCAATTCCCCCTAAAGAGCAGGCAGGTATTCACAATCCCCTCTCAGGCCTGGGGAAACCACAGCCAAGGTCTCAGGCCTTCTTAGGAAGACCCAGGCTCAGTTCACAGTGGCAGGGCGCCAGCCCACCCTGGTTACCAGAGGCCATCACACACAGCAGCCAGGATCAGGACTGGCCACAGTGAAGAGTGCTTAGTAGCAGGCAAGGCAGCATGGCACAGCGGACGGAGCCAGGGGCTAATTCTAGCTAATTAGGGACCCTTTCCCCCAAAATGTGAAGTGCCCCCTCCAGGCAGCACTGCTCTCCCCCTGCAGAGATGCTCAGAGACAGCTAATGAGGCAGGGCTGGGGATGGCAGGGCCAGTCAGGTTTTCAGGGAGAAGGGCGGTAAACGCCAAAGAAGCAGCTGGTCGGGGGACAGGAGGCTGAATAGAGGCAGCAAAGAGGGTGCTAAGCCAGGTCAGGGTGAGGGAACAATCCAGACAGGCTCTGGTTGCTGCTCACAGAACACTCCCTTGGTAGGGGTTCTCTTGCTTCTCAATGCACTTTTTGCTACAGCGAGGCTGGGGAAATGCAAACCTCGAGGAGAAGGATACAGGAGACCTGGCCATTGTTCCACTATCTTACAAAGCTAAGCAGAGCAAGGACAAAGGAACAAAGGAATAAAAGATCAAGACAAGCTTTTACCGAAGGGGCCAGCCCACAGAATTGCTGTAGCTAAATTACTGATCCCCAGCGAGGAGGCTGGGCAGCTGTCACACATACAGTGAGCAGCGTAAATAGATACACCAATTCCATGGATATTTACTCTCGCTTTACCTGGGGTGATTTCCAGAAACGAGAGAGGTTCGAAGAATGAAAGAAGCGAGCAGTGAAGCTGAAGAGAGGGTGGACGATTAGGGACATTCCTTTGCAGCACACCCGACTGCAGGCTGTGCGGAACAAGAGGGGAGGGCAGGTGCTACTGGTGAGGGAAGAGACAGAAGCAAGGGAAGGGACGGGCGAGGAGGTGTTTTGTATTTCAGGCACAGAGAGGTTCTCTCAGCTCAAGACTGGCCTGCTGGGACTATGACAAAGCAGAAAAACAGACACAGGATGATTAAAGCAGCAGGCATCTCCCTGGGATACCCAGACACAGCAAGGGGGCCCCACGCCCATGACTTCCAGGGAGGCAAGCATTTAGATCTAAACTGAGACGTGGAACCTACGCTGGGAGCATCTGGGAGCTGTTCTGGTTGCTGTATGTTGGACGTGTCCACAGGTGCTGGAGAAGGGACTGGCTGGAATTGAAACATCGGGCAACTGTTGATGCTATGAGCATTCTGCTAGCAGGGCCCCAAATTCACACCTAGGGTGACCAGACGTTCCCATATTAGGGGCTTTGTCTTATATATGCAACTATACAACCTCCCGGTCCCCTGACCCCCCCAAAAAAGTGTCCCAATTTTTCATACTTGCTATCTGGTCATCCCTTTCATACCTGCCCTAGGACGTGTGTCCCAGCAGCACCCCCCTGGCAGAGACAGTGCTTCTAGGAAAGTCTCAGCCTCTCCGATAACACATTCAGATCGCAGCAGCTTCTGGGAGCTTTACAAGGAACCCAAATCCAAGGCTGGCATTAAGTGGCTGGGACTCCGGTGACCATGGCAGAGTTGTGCCCATTTACGCCCTTGGTGGGGTTGACCCAGGGTGCGAATCCAGTCTTAGATCTCAGCTGCTGCCACAATGCCCAAGATGACATTTTGTGTTAAGGCATAAAGCCCATTGCACAGCTGGGCCAGCCATCTCTGCATGGGGGGATGGAGTGCAGGTGGATCACTGCATGGAGAAGCAGCTGCCTTCATCCGCTCTCCACTCCGTGAAGATGCTCCCAGGGCATGCACCTTCTCGGGGGCACAGGTAGGGTTAGGCTGACCTCCAGTCTGGGGAACTGGGATTTAGACTGGGGGCAGCCTGGCCTACAAGGATTCGGGTGTCCTGGGTTGTACTCTCAGCTCTGCTACCGGCATGCTGGGTGACCTTGGCCATTTCCCTTCCCACCTTTTGAATATAAACTCTTTGGGGCGGGGGGTGGGAGGGTAAGAGAGAGAGAGTGTGTGTTTCCTAGCACAATGGGGTCCTGGTCTCATTTAGGGCATCCATGCAATACCAGGAAAATATAGCCTGACAGATACTCACTCACCTGTCCACATTTTCCCTGAAACCATTTGCCAATCCCTGCTTATCAGAACAAGATGTTGCCTCTCATCAACATTAGCAGTGATTAGAGGTAGGGAGTGAGCAAACGAGGTTCTCTAATGAACTGCATTTCAGAGAGGAGCCACCCTCTGCTTGGTCTCTGATTGGGGAAAAAACAGTCAATGTGTTCTACTGCACAACACCCGGCAGCAGGCAGCTTGGGGAACAGTTTGAATACAAATGATTATCACCCAATGTCATGAGATCTCGGCAAGGCAGGTTCAAGGGCAGGCTCTGTGTATACGATGCAGATTTCCTGCTCTTCTTCCTAACGGCCTTAGCTGTCTCAGGGTTATTGTGCACAGTGCGGTGAGTCATCGAGCTATGGGGACAGCCTTCCATGCCCAAGAAGATGGGTCTGCCGTCACATTTTGCTGCTGCACCACTTCAGGAAAAGAAGGATCTCTTCAGAGCAAACGAGCCGTGTCAAGCCACCAGCACGATGATTGGCGTCAGCTAAGGCCTGCAAGCTGGGGCAGAGACTGAGGCATGTCTACACTACCCGCCAGATCGGCGGTAGCGATCGGTTTATCGGGGATCGATATATCGTGTCTCATCTAGACGGGATATATTGATCCCCGAATGCGCTCCCGTCGACTCCGGAACTCCACTGGAGCGAGCGGCGGTAGCGGAGTCGACAGGGAGCCGCGGCCGTCGATCCCGCACCGTGAGGACGGGAGGTAAGTCGGAACAAGATACTTCGACTTCAGCTACACTATTCACGTAGCTGAAGTTGCGTATCTTATATTGACCCCCTCCCCTAGTGTAGACCAGGTCATAGACGGTGCCGCTAAGAGCTGACAAATGGTGGAATTGTGAGTTTTGATGAAAGATTTGCTAGACTTTGCCTCTGAGGCAGAGAGCGACAGCTTGCTTCTGGAACTGGATTTCTGTTGGCTGCTGCAGCAACGTATGGGCCAGATGCTCAGTTGGTGTAAACTGGTGACTTCCATTGGTGTCAGTTGTGCTTTGCCTACGTACACCAGCTAAGGGTCAGCCCCGTATCCAAAGACACACGTGTGGGAGGGGCTGCCGCTGCCTGTTGAGAGAAGGACAGCTAGGACACTTGGGGGGGCGGGGGGGTAGCATTAACAACCTTAGCCCTAATATAGGCCTGCATAGCAATTAGCTGATTAGCATTCACCTCACATGCTTGGGGCTCAAAGTGGTGCAATTCACTCCCCCTACTCTGCCTCAGGTCACGTTTTGCCCTAATGACTGAAACTAAACCTGGTATTTGGTGAAATGAGCGACAGCAAGGAGCTGAGAGAGGGTGTTAAACGCCCGACTCAACGAGGTTGTAGATCAAGACAAATTTCATGAGAAAAAGTAAAAAATGGGAACTTGGTGAAATGATGAAACTTGTAGAATGCCCAGCAGAAGCGACCCTGCTCCTCCTTCATATCTGGAAAGGGCTGAAGAGACAGGATAGCACTAGGACTAAGGCAGGGGCTCTCCACCCTTCCAGATGACTGTTCCCCTTTCAGGACTTTGGTTCATCGTGTGTACCCGAAGTTACACCTCACTTAAAAACTTCTTACTTATAAAATCAGACATACAAATACAAAAAAGTGTCCCAGCCCACTGCTACTGAGAAAGGGCTTGCTTTCACATTTTTACCACATAGTTATAAAATAAATCAATTAGAATATAAATACTGTACTTACATTTCAGTGTGTAGTATATAGAGCCGTGCACACAAGTCACTGTCAGTATGACATCTTTGTTTGTTCTGACTTCACTAGTGAGTTTTATGGAGCCTGTTGTAAAACTAGACAAATCTCTAGCTGAGCTGATTATAGAATATCAGGGTTGGAAGGGACCTCAGGAGGTCATCTAGTCCAACCCCCTGCTCAAAGCAGGACCAATTCCCAACTAAATCATCCCAGCCAGGGCTTTGTCAAGCCTGACCTTAAAAACCTCTAAGGAAGGAGATTCCAC
>NC_133776.1:2777602-2806143 GCF_003597395.2 Chelonoidis abingdonii | reverse complement strand
ACATACAATGCAACTCCCCAACCTTTTCTGCCCTGCCTGTCCTTCCTGAACAGTTTATATCCACCCATGACAGTACTCCAGTCATGTGAGTTATCCCACCAAGTCTCTGTTATTCCAATCACATCATACTTCCTTGACTGTGCCAGGACTTCCAGTTCTCTCTGCTTATTTCCTTCTTGCATTTGTGTCTAGGCACTTAAGATAACTCACTGATTGTCCCGCTTTCTCGGTCTGAGACAGGAGTCCTCCCCTCTTGCACTCTCCTGCTCCTGCTTCCTCCAGGTATCCCATTTCCCCACTTACCTCAGGTCTCCTTCCCCGGTGAACCTAGTTTAAAGCCCTCCTCCCTAGGTTAGCCAGACTGCTTGCGAAGATGCTCTTCCCTCTTTCTGTGCACACCACGGAAACACGCACCCTGGTTGAGAACCAGTAGGCTAAGGCATGGGGTTTAATAGATCTGGATTTAACTGCTAACTCTGCCACAGACTGCATGTGAAACCCTGGGCAAGTCACATAGTCTCGGTGGGCCTCAGTTTCCCCCTGAAGGAAGATACTGCTTCCTTTGTCTAATGTATTTAGATTATAGACTTTTAGGGGCAGACACCATCTGCTCGTGTGTGTTTGTACTGCACCTAGCACAAAGGGGCCTCAATCTCAAAGGAGACCAGCTGCAATGTTACTCCTACAGTGCAAACACCAAATACTCTGCCTGGTTATAGTACTTACAGCCCAGGTTTGGCCCTAGTGGTAGAGAGAGATGCATTTGCCCCCGTACCAGGGACCAGGCTGCAGGAAAACTATCAATCCAATGACATCCAGGACCAGTGCTATCTAGGATCAGTCCAGGAACCCAACAAAGCCTTGCAAACCTAGATACTTCGGAATAAAGGTTATTAATCAGGTTCTGAAAAACCTCACCCAGTAAGTAAAACACCTGGAGTCTGCATGGGGTAATTTACTTTTACACATTTTCAGCTGGTCAGCACACTGAACACTGATTTATTTTCCCTCGGCCTAAAAAACAAAGAATCAGCACAAAAGCCGTAAATACATAGTAAGGCTTAGGCCTTCCAAGCAAGACCAAGAACAGAGAAAGGTCACTGTTCCGCCTGCCTGAGCTATTCTGATCTGTGATGCCAGTTGCTAGAAAAGCCAGATTTTTTAATTAGTTTCGTTTTGTAAAACTCAACACCAAGGAAATGTGCACGCAGGAATGCAGGGTACCAAGGGATGCTGCACTTAACTGTGCAGTGTACATAGCACTAGATTCCCCTCCTATCCCAGCTTTCATGTCAGGATCTCGGAATGAGTTAGAACCAGAGTCAGCCAGGGCATTGTGGGTGGGAGAGCACGGAGAGACGTCCCCCACCTCACTGCTTGTGAGCCTGCAAAAAGGCAAGGCAGGAGTGCCGGGGTTGCTCTCTCTCTCTACCTCCATGGGGTGCACACAGCCCCCAAAACAGGACTATGGCTCCCCCGCAGTGACACAAGGGTACAGTAGCAAGTGCGCTCTCCCGTCATGCCTGAGAGCTCGGGGGGGGGGGGGGAGCCAGTTACCTCCTAGTGCTCCCCTCAGGGTGGCAAGGTTCCAAAAGCCGATGTAACCCTCCTGAAGTGCGTTAAGTCTCACGATACCACTAGGAAGTAGGGAATTACCATCCGGTCACATACGTAGTGAAGCCGGGGCTCCAAGCAGTGATGTTGTAACCCATGTGCCTAATAAGGAGATATCTCTTTAAGAGACCCATTGGCGGGAGGTAGGAGTGAGTTGTGTCTGGGTCATTGTTGCTAGGCTGGTTAAGTATTTCACATCCAGATACTTCTGGAATTAGGTGTGATAGTTTTGGGTCTGCTCCAACAGGTTCCCTGTTGCTGGGGTCAGACCCCATGAGGGTGAGCAGTCAGGGCAGGTGCTTTGCAGGGACCACGTGCCCTGGGTGATTTGGGAGAAGCAGAGCCCAGAAGCAGGAAACAGGCTGGTGTCCTGAACTCTGAAGCAGGTTAGTCCTGTTATGAACCCCCAGGGGAAATTGGGAGGGGAAAATAACTTCTTCTATTTTAATTGTACCCTTTGAATATTGTTTTAATTTTAGCCAAACTGTTCTAGTTACATTGTCTCAACTAGTCTGAGTCACCAACTGTTCTTTAACTGTAGTGATGGGGAAAAAGTCATTTCTATTTTCACTCCATGCATCTGCTGAAGTGGGTTCTAGCCCACAAAAGCTTATGCCCAAATAAATGTGTTAGTCTCTAAGGTGCCGCAAGGACTCCTTGTTGTTTTTGCTGATACAGACTAACATAGCTACCACTCTGATTTCTATTTTGCTATTCTCAGTTTTGTGTTTTCTTGTAACAGGGCTTTTTCTAAATCTATACACATAACTGAGTGGTTGGTTAATCCATTACCTGGCTGACTAGCAGGAATTTCAGCAGAGGAAGAGTCTGCCTGGATTCCAGCTGAAGATTGCTATAAGTGGAGGGAAGATGTTGTTGTAGACTCAGCCTGTCTAGATTTGGTGATCAAAGACTCTAACTGAGACTTACGTGAACTAAACCTAAACTTTTGGGAACTTTCAGTTTCTTCTCACTGTATTTCTGTGGGGACTGAACTGTTCAGATTTCAATTTGTTTTCTTTATTTATGTTTATGTATAACTGTGACAATAATTGTGACCGGTTCGGTCACAGAGATCCCCTTGGGACTCTCACCTGATGTGCTGAAATTACCTCTGAGCCTGTTTTCCCTGCCAGCTTGGGACTCCAGAACCCTGCCCTGTTGAGCCAGACACGCCAGCCTGCTGCAACCCAGACCCAGGTCTGGTCCTCGCCCCCAAAGCTGCAGACTTAACTGAAAACAGATCAGCAGGTTGCCTGTCTTCAGCACCCAGTTCCCAGTGGGATCCAAACCCCAAATAAATCCGTTTTACTCTATAGAAAGCCTATACAGGGCTAATCACAAATTGTCCACCCTCTATAACACTGACAGAGTGATATGCACAGCTGTTTGCTCCCCCAGGCATTAATCACTTACTCTGGGTTAATTAATAAACAAAAGTGATTTTATTAAGTATAAAAAGTAGGACCTAAGTGGTTTCAAGTAATAACAGCCAGAACAAAGTAAGCCACAAAGCAAAATAAAACAAAACATGAAAGTCTAACCCTAATACATTAAAACACTGATTACAGGTAAATCTCACCCTCAGAGATGTTCCAATCAGCTTCTTTCACAGACTAGACTCCTTTCTAGTCTCGGCCCAATCTTTCCCCGGTACAGACATCTTAGGTATTAAGCAGGGTCTTTCTCATGACTGGGCCTCCTTTGTCCTGCTCCACCCCCTTTTATAGCTTTAGCACAGGGCGGGAATCCTTTGTCTCTCTGGGTCCCCACCCCTCCCTCTAAATGGAAAGTACCAGATTTAAGATGAATTCCAGTATCACCTGACATGTCACTGTAAGACCCCCATTCTTCATTGCCTATGGGCTGGGTGTACACAGGGAGACTTGCAGGGAAATAAACCATTGACAACCAATTGTCCTAGTCAATGGGAGCCATCAAGATTCTAAACTACCACTAATGGCCCACACTTTGCATAATTACAATAGGACCTCAGAGTTATACTTCATATTTCTAGCTTTGGATACAAGAATGATTCATGCATACACATAGGAGGAACATATTCAGTAGTTTATAATGTTTGTTATGATACCTTACAAGAACCCTTTTGCATAAAGCATATTCCAGTTATATCATATACACACTTATAAACATATTTTCATAAAACATATGGAGTGCAACGTCTCAGTAATGTCTGTGGGTTATAAAATAGCCATGTCATGCTGTAAAAATTAGATGATGTGTTTCTTTATCCTAAGATTTTATAAAGTTATTTAATTAAATTCATTTCTTTAGTTCCTTTTGGGATTTGAATGTGGTGAGCTTGACCCTGTGCAATCCTTGCTGAAAATCCTTAGAGACTGAACTCTGGGTCTCCAGCTTCTTTCTATGGGAGTTGGGTTTTTAATGCACTGGAGAAGGGCAATGAAGTGAACTCTAGCACACCCAAAGGTTACAGTGTGATTTGCCCAGTCATTGGCCAAGCCAGGAAGTTCTCAACACGCTGAACTGTGCTCAACACCGGGGAGCAGCAGCTACTTGCTTTCCAGGGACCATATCTGGAGAGGTGCCAATTGCCCAACAGAATGGTAACCACAAGAACCCAGCATCCTTCAAGATTAGGACTCAGTTTCCTCATTAAAGCCCCCAGCTCACTCGTTGCTCCCAGAACTTAATTGACGGGATGCTGGGTTCCATCATATACAGGCAGTGAAGGCCGCTTAAACTGATGATCATTCCTCAGGTCAGACAGGGTCCTCTCTACTCCACTGGTGAGCAACTGATGTCATGTGAGCACTCGTGTGAGTAACTGCTCAGACTGTGTGAGAGTAGGAGACAGGATCACTATCTGGCCCTCTGGCTTCATCTCCCTGGCATTCTCCCGGTCGCTTGGCTTTTCAAATATTATAATATCTGGCACACCCGTAACATCCGTCCAGCCAAGGTTGTCAAAATGCTTTCCAAACACTTCATTCAGGCCTGCTCTTGCTGCAGTCAGTGGCAAACCTCCCATTAATTGTAGTGCTGGCAGGAATGAGACCCATTAATGTTTATTCACAGCACCCCACTGATATAATAATCATCATCTCCATTAACAACTGGGGAAACTGAGGCACAGAGCAGTTAAGTGACTCCCACAAGGTCAAACAGCAAGTCTGTTCCAGAGCAGGGACTAGAGCCCAGTCCTCCTAACTCCAGTCTTGCCCTTTAACTGGTGACCTACACAACTACAAGTGGGAGGGGTGATCTAGTTGCTAGAGCGGGGGAGTTCAGGACACCCGGGTTCTATTTTTGGCTGTGCTACTGATTTTCTGTGAGAGAAGAGTTAACGTGGGACTGATTCGCCTCAGGAGACAAAGTGCGAGCCAGCAGCTACAACTGCTTCCCCCTCATGCCAGCAAGACAGCATCAGCAGCACAGCATGCAAAGGATGGCCCTGTGCATGTGCACAAAATGGGGAACAGCCCGAGACACCTCCTTTCCCTCCCCAATTACTGTTAGCAATACACAGGCTTTGCTGGCAGGTCTGTTCATCACTCTTCAACCAGGCACCAAAGTGACTCTCTGTTGCACGAGGGCACCACACTGGCAGGCCAACGGTAACGCTCACCTTTCCTCTGGGCGTCTGAAGACATTTTACAAGTGTGAATTAACCCAAACACGCCTCCACAAGAGAGAACTAAATAACACGACACCCAGAGGAGGCGCCTCTGGCACACGCAGAGCATCAGGCCCAAATTTGCAGAGATCGCTGCTCGTTCTAAGTGCCCAGCCAGACACTCCTGTGGCCTGAAATTCACGCACACTGAGCACCTGCAGCTCCAGTCAGAGCAAGTGGGAACTACACGCTCAGCAATCCTGAATGGTGCTGGCAGGCACCAGGGCAAAACCCTGGCCCCACTAAAGTCACTTGGAGTTTTGCCTTGGGCTTCATTGGGCCTGGCTTTCACTCATGGCATCTAGAGCTGGGCACTCCGAATTCACACAGCAAATTGATAGCAGGGCCCAGAACACTCACGATAGGGATTCGGAAAAAGCTTTCCCTATGGAGGAATTGATCCAAAATCACTTATTATACAGTTCTTCTGAAGCATCTGCTACTGGACACTGTCAGAGAGTAAACATTGGACTCAAAAGACCACTGGACTCAGTTGGTCTTGAAATTCCTGTGATCTGTGGTTTTTATTTCTCTCTCATATACCCACCACTTGCCAAATTCAGATCTGGAGCCAAAATTCCCCAAACTTTTAGGGGGGTTGGATTCATAGATTCATAGACTCTAGGACTGGAAGAGACCTCGAGAGGTCATCGAGTCCAGTCCTCTGCCCTCATGGCAGGACCAAATACTGTCTAGACCATCCCTGATAGACATTTATCTAACCTACTCTTAAATATCTCCAGAGATGGAGATTCCACAACCTCCCTAGGCAATTTATTCCAGTGTTTAACTACCCTGACAGTTAGGAACTTTTTCCTAATGTCCAACCTAAATCTCCCTTGCTGCAGTTTAAGCCCATTGCTTCTTGTTCTATCATTAGAGGCTAAGGTGAACAAGTTTTCTCCCTCCTCCTGATGACACCCTTTTAGATACCTGAAAACTGCTATCATGTCCCCTCTCAGTCTTCTCTTTTCCAAACTAAATAAACCCAATTCTTTCAGCCTTCCTTCATAGGTCATGTTCTCAAGACCTTTAATCATTCTTGTTGCTCTTTTCTGGACCCTCTCCAATTTCTCCACATCTTTCTTGAAATGCGGTGCCCAGAACTGGACACAATACTCCAGTTGAGGCCTAACCAGCGCAGAGTAGAGCGGAAGAATGACTTCTCGTGTCTTGTTTACAACACACCTGTTAATGCATCCCAGAATCACGTTTGCTTTTTTTGCAACAGTATCACACTGTTGACTCATATTTAGCTTGTGGTCCACTATGACCCCTAGATCTCTTTCTGCCATACTCCTTCCTAGACAGTCTCTTCCCAGTCTGTATGTGTGAAACTGATTGTTCCTTCCTAAGTGGAGCACTTTGCATTTGTCTTTATTGAACTTCATCTGGTTTACATTCAAGTGTTTCTTTTTCCCCTTTCCGCAAAATTTGGCAGAATGAAAAATGGGTTTTAAGAAAAAGTTTTGGCACAGGAATTAAGTGAAATTAACCAAAAAAAAGAGTCCCTTAATCCAGATCTTGATATACGACCTTTAATAAAGGCTACCAGTGAGAGTGGAAGCTATGCTTCATCCATCATCGACAACCACACAGGATGCAAAGCAGCATACATCCTGCCCTGGTAAGCATCATCTGCTTGGTGTGTATATTGTATTAAAAAGAAGAGGGTGAAAAATGAAAACCTATTTAAACACAAATGATGAATTTGCAGACTCCAGCCTTATACCAGACAAGCTGTTGATCTTAAAACTTGACAAGATAAAAAGTCTTTTATATTTAAAGAAACACCTCACCCGTGTTACCAATACCACCTTCAGAATATTACACTGGAGAAGGATTTTAATAATTGTAAATCACTTGTCCCTATTCATGCAGTTTGTTTACCTGTTTGCACTTCACATCACTTAGATATATGCCGTAGGTCAGAGATGTTAGACTAGTCATTTTTACATTCAGTGTCTTGCTCACTGTCATAACACTGTTGTTTGGGGTTTCTAACATTACAGGGAAAGTTCAAGGGGATTATTTTGTTTGTTTTCGGTTGTTTTGCCTTGAGGGGACAATGACAAATTTTTTCTAGTGTGAGGGTTAAATCCTGTAGTGCTTACTCAGGCAAAATGCCTCCTTAGGTCAATGGTGATTTTGTTTGCACAAGAACTACAGCATTTGACTCATAAATGGCCTGATCCAAAGTCCAGACTTCAGATTAATCCCCCCACATACACACACCCATAGCCCATTGTTGTCACCGTACTCACATCAGGCTCAATTGTGAGCATGTCTGTGCATGGGTCTGCACTGGTGCAAAGGTCCCCTTTATGTCCCTCCATGAGCTACCAGCATCTCTCAGTACTAAGCAGAGAATGGGAGGGGAGGAGTTAGCAGGATATCTGCTTCTTCCTCTTCCATGCATGTGGGTGCAGCCTTGACTACACCCCATCTTTCCAGTGTGCTAGCCAGCCCAGCTGCACCCGGGCCAAGGAACAGGCTGGTGTGTCTGACTGCCCACGGAGCAAAGAGGGAGCAGATAGTGAATTGTAAGTCTGCCCTACTCCTGGGACAGTTCAGCTACATGGCCCGTTACCTGGATTGGATGGCAAGGTGCCAATCTGGTTGATGGAGAAGTCCCACTGAGTTCAAGGAAACCAGCTGCACAGTAAGGACCTGTTTCTGCAGCCAATTAACATGGGAGTGGTCATATTACAAGCCTAAAAATAGTCACATGCAAAATCAGGATCTAAGGTGAGAACCAGGGAGGAGACTGGGGGGGAGGGGGGAGTTTTACCCTACATTTTAGATACCATTTCTTTAAAAAAGCAATACCTAGGTCTGTGAGGTCTCAGCTACGTGAGTGTCCATGTTATTTACTACTCGAACACACCAGGCGGCATGCTCAGGATATTGATGCCGCTGGAAAACTCTGTCGCAATCCTAGTCTCTTCAAGACCAGCAGGATTTAGATCTGAACAGGTTAACTGGTATATTGAAGGGGACGTAGGATGCTTTTGACCAAGAATGACAAACAAATACCATGGGATTGTGCTGAAGTAGTTCTGCCTGCAGGGAATCCACAGCATTATACTTCCAGGAGAAATAAAGGAGAAAAATATACTGATAATCTCCTGGGGCAAATAACTGGCAATTTGAAGGTTTGCATCTTGTGGGTTTCCTTCGTTTCACTATTGAATATTGTCCCTGCCTTCCCAGTTCAATTACATTACCATGGGACAATTGATCCTTAATTCCTCCTTCATGTCTCTGAGAATTCTGCCTGACCCCATATTGTTTTTAACTTATAAATAAAACAGCTCAGACCCAGGAGTACGCTTGATTGAACAGATTTCCAAACTAGATTCTGTTGAGTTCTAAAAGGTTTGTTTCTTGCAAATTCATACTCAGCGTGATTTCTCTACATATTTGCATAGAAACCAAGTTGCGTTTGATGCACTAATTTAAAGACATCATTTTGTATGTTAACACCTCAATGTGATATAGGAATATCTACAACCAGAACAGACATACTGGATCAGATCATTGGGCAACTAGCCCAGTATCTTGTCTCTGAGGGTGGCCAGCACCAGCTACTAGCAGAAAGTGTAAAATATTCCCTCGCAGAGAATAATGGCACAACCATTTTATAGAGGGACCATTTCCCAATCTGGTTTATGCCCTGAAGCAAAAGGATTAATGTCACCTCCAAAAATGATCCCAAGCCCTATCTAATGTAATTGTGGATGCTCTCGTTACCCACAAAGTGACTAAGCCTATTTTTGTTCCCTATCTCAGTCACAATATCCTGTGGCAGTGAGTTCCACATGATAGTATTGCATTAGATAGGATTGTTTTCCTTTTATGAGTTTTAAATGTGTGGTCTTTCATTTACTCTGCATGTCCCATTGTTCTTGTAGTGTAAGCGGGTAAACAGGAGAGCCCAGTTCACTGTCTGTATTCTGTACATTATTTTGTCTACCTTTAGCAATGACACCCCCCCAAATATTCACCTCCTATCTAAACAGCATCAGTCTTTTCAATCTCATGCAGAAATGTTTCCAGGTCTCTGATCATTTTGGTGCAGTCTGTGAACCCTTTCTATTCCTGGCATCTCCCTTTTGAGACGGGGGACCAGAACGGAGACCATTATTCCAGGCCAGAGGGTGTACCATTGATTTATACAATGGCTTTATCGTACTTTCCCACATCCTAACATGGCTTTCCCTTTTTGACCATTGCTGCACGTTGAGCAGAGATCTTCACTGAGTTGCCCGCAACCATAGAAATGTTGGGCTGGACAGTACCTTGAGAAGTCACTAAGCACAGCCCCTTGTTGATGGTCTTTTTCCCCTGAGAGGTTACGGCTTCTGCCAGTCCTTACACCAGGCACTACTTTGTAATGCTCCACACTGAGGGCTAGTCTGCACTGGCAGCACTTTAACGTGGCTTGTGTAGTCACGGCAGAGCACAGAGCGAGCTCCCCAGCGCTCTAAAAACCCCACCTCCACGAGAGGTGTGGCTCCCAGCACTGGGGCACTGTTTACACTGGTACTTTACAGTGCTGAAACTTGTGGTTTTTCACCCCCGAATGAGAAAGTTGCAGCGCCATAAATTGCCAGTGTAGACAAGCCCTGAATTTCATCTGCATGTTGCCCAATCACCTACCATGAGCTCTTCTGAAGTTACCGAACAGTTTTCTATAGCCTTGACTAGTCTAAATAATTGTCACTTGCAGATTTTGCACTCTCCCCCACTCCCCACCACTGTTCACCCTCCTTTCCAGCTCATTAGTAAATACATTAAACCTCAGCCCTGGTGTAGAATCCTGTAGCACTCACTGTTAGCCTCTTACTATGTGATAAATCGAGCATTTATTCCTATTCTTTGCTCTCTGTCTCTTAGCCTATTTCTAATTCAGGACAATCCTTTGCCTCCAGTGCTCTGACTACGGAACTTCGCTAGCAGCCTCTTGGAAATGTTCTTTGTCAAATGTGTCATGCAAGGGGTGGGGCAGATTGTAAAATTGGTGGGGATATGAGGTAATACGGGCTGTTAGCCATGAGATGGACTGAGCAGTTCTTCTTAACTGAAACTGATGAGGAAGCTATGTTGTAGAATATGGGTCTGCCATGGTTCTGGTAAATAATATATTAAGGGCTGTATTCATTCCAGAGTAGCCTATCCCCCATCCAGCAACAAAGAGAACTATGGACTAGAGATGCTGAACTAAAGGCTCCCTGATCAGAAGTACAATAGTGCCACAGACTTTTGGACTTACTCCTCTTCTGAGGAAGGTGCTGAGAACCGTCCCCTCCCACTGGAGTCCACAGGACTTGAGACACTCAGTCCCTGGAACAAGGGCACAGCTTGTCTCAGGATCAGGGCCCTTGTTTCCAGAGATACCCCATTCTAAAAGCTGTGACTAATGAACATCAGTCAGACTGGACCCCGGGACATGTTCTTTTCAGAACGTTTCGTCTCCCCTAAAGGTCCGTGGGGTTTTCTGGACAGCACTGCACACTACATAGTCCGTTGTTTAGCGGAGCTGCCAGATGGCAAGCACTGACGAGTGAGGTTTTCTATGGATCTGCAGAGCAGTGTGCAGAACTGGCAGCAGCTGTGCAAGCTCTCCCCCCACGCTTTCCTGCCAAGATGTCTCATGCCTGACCCAGAAGTACTTCTGTGAGGTGCAGGGAAGAAAATTCAACCTTCATGCCCAGTCACTCCCTAGCCTCTTTGCTCTCAGGCTGAAACATGCCAAAGGTGGTGGCGGAGGTGTTTTGTGACGGGATCCTGCTCAATCAGAAACTGCTGCAAAACCCCAAAATTCCTTTCCCAAAGGATGACAAATTATCAAGACTTGGAGTCACTGTTGACATGGGCTGCATTTCTATTGCCCCCTTTCCCATCCTACTGTGGGACACACAGGATCAATGCATATCTATAGACAATGGGGAAATTCTGCTTTGAGTTACACAGGTCTGAATCTTGAGCAACTCCATCAAAACCAATGGATTTACACCCATGTGACTGAGGGCAGAATTTGGCCCACTATTTTGTGTATGAGGAGCATTGAGGACCATGCTGAGAGAATCAAGAGCTCTTGTCCAATGTGCATATCTCACACACACACACACACACACACACACCTCTTCCCATTAGCAGTGTTTGTTGGATTTAAAGGCAATTGAGCTCTGCAGTTCTTTGCCTGATGAGAGAGAAGGGATTTCATTATAAGCAGCCACAAAAGATGCCCATTCGGCCAACCTATGGAGTTTACAGCACCTAGTAAAACAGAATTTGAAAAACAGTAGAAATGTTGTTGGGGGGGGTTATTGCATCTTTAGACAGGGTAACATAGAGGCTGTGGGATAACTGAACAGGACAATGTGTGTCTTCTGGCAGATGTACTCCGGCCAAGCGGTTCTGCAGGAGAGCAGCAACTATTGGAAGTTTCAGGAGACAGCTGGCATGCACCCCTCCTTTTAATGCTCATGTGCAGAGCTGTGTAAATAAAGGGGGTTTGGTTCACTGGCAATTCTGAAAAATTGGCGGGGGGGCAGGACCCCTTGGGGTTGAATGTTGTGATTTTATTTCAAGCGTTTTAATGATTTTTTAAAATAAAATTGAAGGAACATTCCAAATGAAAAATCCACTTAAGTTGAAAAATCTAAAGGTTTCATTGAGAAATTGAAAACCAAAAGGTTCTGACAATTTGGGGGGTTTTTGTTGTTTTTTTTAACGTGAACAATTAGACCTAAGACACAAATTTCAAAATGTTCCAGAGTCACCAAATCTGCACTTTTTGCTGAAAAGCGTCACGAGCTCTCCTTGTGATGTGAGCGCTGCCAGCACTGGGAACTGAAGTCTTGTGTTTACTCACATCCCAGGCAGTGGCTGGCTTTTCAGTGCCTCCCTGCCACTGTGCCCTCTGCTCACACCTCGCACCTCTGCTTACCCCAGTCTCTCGGGCCAACGGGCTTGTGCAGACTGTAGCATGGGACTCTGAACAGTGCTCAGTGCTGACCTAACTCTGCTCCCACTGCAGCCACCAGTTGAACTCCAGCGACATCCATGGGAGTAGCAAGAGACCAATGCCGAGCACGTCTGAAAATCTTGCACCTAGCTGTGAGCAGGGCAGGAAAAATTCCAGAGACTTCACTAGGAGCAGGACCCAGCCTCGACCAGGGCAAATGGTGGAACCATATTTACTGATGTTCTAACTAAGAACAATCCCTGGTTATCACCCTTCACCGCTCTGAGGAGGTTGCTACAAAGGGGGTCAACTGTTGCATGGAAACCTGTCTGTCTGCAGGTGCTGGGCTCTGAAGAGCCAGCAGGAGGCAACAACTGTTTCTCTCTGCCAACTGGGGCCAGATTCAGACCAACACGCTTCAAAGAAGGGACTTTCCTTCAGCCAGGCCTAGTGACTAGAGCACTGGCCTGGGAGTCAGGAGACCTGGGTTCTATTCCAGCCTCTACCACTGACCTGTTTTGTGACCCTGGATGAGTCTCTTCACTTCCCTGTTTCCCCCTCTGTAAAAGTGGGGCTGATGACCTTCCCCCTCCACAGCAAAGGGCTTGGAGTTCTGGGCAGCAGAAAATGCTACTTACAAGTATTTTATGCTCCGCTTTCCTCCTCCATCCTGCAACTCCACACAGAACAGGCGATGTCTCATTCTCATTCCTCTGCATTTGCTTTGCCCTAGGCCTGGGATCAAGGGATGTGTCCAAATTAATCAGACTGGCAAAGGAGCTGTTCAGAGGGCAGGAGCAGGAATGGCTGCATACTTAATGTTACACCAGGGGCACCAGCAAAGCCCCGATTTTCACTCACTTGAATGTCACCTTGGCACCTGACCCAAGCCCCAAGTAACCAGATGTGATAGAGGTGTTCCTGATTTACAGGTACAAGCTTCCTTTCAGAGAACACGGCCCAGGCTGCCTGCTGTGAGAAGGCCACGTTACAAGCTGAGATGAGTCCCAGCCAACTACCTGCATTTCACGCTCCTCTCATTCTGTGGCTTCTAGGAGTCAGTCTAGGAGTTGGCCCAGCACCTGGTATATAAAAGTGAGTTAGGGAGATGCTCAGTACCTCATGGATCTGACCTCTCACAGGGATCTCGCAATACAGAGCCAGTTACTACTTTTCAGGGGAAGGAAATGTAGCCTTCTTCATTAGTAAAGTCCCCTCTCCTCCCCGCCTCCTGAGAAGGCGGGTAATTATCCCCCTCCCCCTTTCACATCAGAGACTTACAGAGAAGAAGTGACTTGTGCAGGTTCACACAGCAAGTCAATGGCAGAGCCAGGAACAGCTTTTCCAAAAGTCGCTAGTGATTTGGTTGCTGCAGTTTTTGGGTGCCCAGCGCCAGCCCCCTGAAAGGAGATAGCTTGCTGGAAAGTACCGAGCACCTGCCGTCTGAAAATCAGGCCCTGTTGAGCCATCTTAAGTCAGACGTCCTAAATCACTAGGCACTTTTGAAAACCCTGGTCAGAATCCATGAATCCCGCCCAGTCCTCACTGCCACCCCCTGAGGCCGTGACAATGAGTTTGAAGACCACATGAGCCGCTCTGAATTCCCCAGATGCGAGACCGCGAGGAAAGATTCCACTGAATGTTTCCCCATATCCAGCTTGGTCTCACTCTACGTCAGCCAGAGACTTCGATTTGGGTTTGTGCCTGCCCTTTGCAAACAACAAAAATTCTTCAAAATGATTAATTGTGCACAGCCGTAATTAATTATCCCGAGTAGTGAACTGAAAGGACAGGCTGATATAACGTACTGAATACTCAGGGAACATCAGGCTGCTTTGCTATCCTTTCTAAACCTTACTTGGAGTTAAAAATAGGAAGTTTAATATGCAATGTGAAGGATCTTTTTTCCCCTATAAGGGAAACCCGGGGGTGGGGTTCAGTTGCACTGCAAAGACCTGACACCCTAGCAGATGCGATGACATTTGGTTCCTCTCCACACACTCTAGACTCAGTTCAGTACCAATAGGAACCAGGGATAGGCTTTATCAGGGACAAAAACTGATTAAAAGTTTCTGAAGAAACTTTAAAGCCTAGATATCTCTGGTGAAATGAGGCCACAGCCCGGTGTCGTGGGGGGCCCAGTGAGGCCACTGACCCTTTGTTCAAGGCTGTTGGCCCCAGTTCTCTGGTCTGGCTGAGCAGTGCGTGGAATCAGGCCAGAGGAAGGTGTGCAAAGGTGGCTTTAAGCCACTTTACTCCACGCTCTGTTCACAGGCCAGCTGGCTGCCGGGCTACTCTAATCTATGTTGGGCTACTAATGGCTGCCAGGGCCTACTCTGGCAGCTATAGAGATTATTGGGGTAATGGAGATGTGGCACCTGCCCATCCCTAGGCCACACCCTGCAGGCATTGGCAGACAGGCCAGAGCTCACCTGAGGATTCCCCAGTGCAGCGGGCGGGGGGTATTCTCCTGTGTTGGCTAAGATGACTTCAGTGCCACATTGTACCACCTGAGCAGTGCAAAACGGCTCACGTGCAAGGCAGGATCTAGCCCCCAGCAAGTCAGCAGTTTCAAATATTCTGCTCCAGGCCCCTATGTAGAAGACAGTCCGTGGCTTGATTCATGAATGCTTGTAAAGAGCTTTGAGATCCCTGAACGGAAGGCACTACCGAAAGATCAAGTGTTACTGTTGCTATTTTCAAGCGTTCATAAATCAAGCCACAAAGTTCTGTCTGCAACACAGCATCATTCCCATTTTGTCAGTGGGGAAACTGAGGCACAGAGTAGACAAGTGACTTGTCCAGGATCACTGAATAGGGCTGTGGAAGAGATGAGAACAGAACCCAGATCTCCTGACTCTGAAACCTGTGCTTTAACCACTGGCTTCTCTTCTCCTTAAAGCACATAATTCTGTTTTCCCTAAATCCTCTCCCTATTTACATTCTGCCATTCTAGCCCCTTGAACATTAACTTTACTCCTTTCTCTTAAGTCTTGTCTTAAATCCTCTTTGAATGTCAGTGGCCCACTGAGGGTGGGAGAAGCACTACCATAGAATCATAGCAATGTAGGACTGGAAGGGACCTCAGCAAGTCACCCAGCCCAGCCCCCTGCTCGGAGGCAGGATTATCTGGACTCTAGACCATCCCTGACAGGTGTTTGTCTTACCTGTTCTTAAAAAAAACCCACTGACATAGATTCCACAACCTCCCTAGGTAATTTGTTCCAGTGCTTAACGATCCTGACAGTTAGGAAGTTTTCCTAATCTCTAACCTAAATCTCCTTTGCTGCAATTTAAGCCATTGCTTCTTGTCCTGTTCTCACGGGTTCTTGTCCTGTTCTCACCCTACTCTTTATAATGAAAGTATGTGTGTGAGAACCTTGCTACAAGTACCATAGCATAGCACTCATCATAGTGTTTTCAAGTAAGGATATGGATTTCTTTCTACTATTAACACCACATGGCAAGGGTCTACAACTCCGGGTACAAATCATTTTGTGCCATAGGTGATTCTCCAGCTCAAATTTCCAGACAGTCTTGAGAGAAGCCCCTATCCAGTGATGCTTAGGCAAGGTTATTTCTCACACATATACTGTGACTGGCCCCACCTTGGAATGAGGTAGCTTTAACAAAACCAGGAAAGGACCACTTCCTCCCAGCTAGCTACCAGCTGAGATCATATCTGAGCTGGGCTTACAGACTTCTGGTGCAACTAGTTCTGCAAGGAACCATGCCCACAGCAGAGCAGACTCTGAGCAATGACCAGACAGGCTTCACACCGAATAGGAGCACTTGTGACCAAGTTCTTCCTCTTACCACCTATATAGAAAATGGTTTTCAAACAGAAGGAAAAGAAGAGGGCTGTGTTTCTTGACTTGACAGTAGGGTGACCAGATGTCCCGATTTTATTGGGGACAGTCCCAATTTTGGGCCCTTTTTCTTATATAGGCTCCTATGACCCCCCCATCCCTACCCCACCGCAATGTTTCACACTTGCTGTCTGCTCACCCTACTTGACAGCAATGTATGATACCATTTCACACACTGGCCTGCCGGTCAAGATGTCAAAGCTGTTACCTCATTGGGTTGCTATGGCTATGGAAATGATGCTTTCAAACAGACAATTCCATGTGATGCTAGGCAATATATTCAGCTTATGGGTGGTCCTAAAGAGCAGACTCTCCCAGGGATATTCTTGCCACAACTTTTTTCAACACACATTTACAAATGATCTGCCCCCAACAATCTAAAGGCCATTCAAGTATCCAGATGATGGCCTCTGCCTCACTTCAAGAGACAGAGACTTCAAAAAGATTTAAAAGAACTTAGACCAACAGCTGTCACCCATCAGTGGCTGTTGCAAGAAGTGCAAACTTACGCCCAGTGTGGCAAACACAGCGTCATCTTACTTCCATCCCAAATCACAACAATGCTTCATGAGCACTCAACATCTGGAACGGAGAATGACTGGCACATGATCCAAAGCCAGTATATCTAGGAGGAATTAACTCCCACACTGACCTATAAGGGCCACCTCACCAAAGTAGCTCAGAAGATTAAGAACAGAAATGGCCACCTAACTTATCTCGCAGGTTTAACTTGGGGCACTAAGCTCAGCACTAGCTGTCTGCCCCTCAGTTGGACAATTCAGTGCTCTCGGTGGTTAGACTCTCCCCACACAGAGCTAGTTGACGTACAGCTGATTCAAACAATGAGAACGACAACAGGGACTATGGGACCCACGCACACCAAGTGGCTACTAGTCCTCTCTAATATCCCGCCTCCTAACATCCTATTGCAGCAAAGAGCCTCCTTGACAAAAATCTAGGCATTGCCACAACGGCGACTTTTCAAAGCTACACTGGACGCCACCGCCTCCTCAGCAGAACACCTGCCTGCACTCAGCTACCAACCATCTCCCTGAGGGACACTGCCATATTGTAGTGGGCAGCATGGAAATGAGCTGCCTTCTCTTTATCACTCAGCCTAATGAGAGACCACTCGGCTTCGACCTGCCACACTGTCTCAGGCACAAACTGAGCCATTCAGACGCAGGGTGGTGAAGTGTGCAGCCAACAACCACAGATGAGGGCTCGGGAACACCCCTTCGAGCAGCTACGGCACAGCTGAGGGGCCACACACCTGAATGGCAGCTCGTCTTGTGCTGGTCTATTGGGTGGGCTCTCTAGACCCCACGCGGCTGACCCCGAGGCTACAGAAGGATTAATGTGCCTAAGGAAGCCCTTTCGGCACTTGTAGTTTCTTTTCGACTTAGAGACACTTCCGGTTTATCTTCTATTTTGTACTTTGTTTCCTTTGACCTTCCCCACCCCCACCTTTAATGTGCCACTTGTGCATCCACAAAATAAATCACATGCAAGCTGTATGGAAGTCATGAGAAATTCATTCCACTCCTGCCAGCCCATTACACAGAGACATTTGGTTCTGCAAATTTCACATTTTCAGTTTCAATTGAGTTTTATACCAAATCATTTCTGAAAAACTGGAGTCTTACTGCCTCCTCCTCCCCCCCTCAGCCCCCCCCCCAGGGTAAAAGCAGGATGTTTACATGAAAATGAGACTATTTTTACTAAGATTGCCTTATTCAGGAGCAGACACCTGCAAAATTTCATAGCTCTCACACAACATTAGATCTCTCCCCAAAATTTGAAATAACTTGATTTTAGAGATTAAACTTCTCACATCACTAGTTCCACACATGCCCACACACTCCCACAAACATACTCCATATAAATATCCTTTTACTTTTTCAAGAATAAAAATCCCAAACTAATGACCTAAATTCCCCCCACAGTAGAAATGAAACTAACCTTGCCCAGCATAATCTCAAAGGAAGACTTGCTATTGAAACAATATCAGCCCCCATCCAGGGATGACTCCTTCCTGCGCTGCAGAGCCCCAGCTGGCTTAGTTCTTCGCTACAATTTAAACCTAGGATGGTTTCTCTGTGGGAAGCTTTATTCTGGGAAAAAGCAAAAGATCTTTCTTGTACCAGCCAGGGCAGCAGAATCTTTCCTATCTTTTTTGGTAACTCAAAATATACACGACCCCTTTTCAGATGAGATATACTCGGGGGGCGAGGGGGAGTTTATAATAATCATAGAATCACAGAATATTAGGGCTGGAAGAGACCTCAGGAGGTCATCTAGCCCAACCCCTGCTCAGAGCATATTGCTCCAAAGCATTTCACTAGCTGCACTGCAAGCTTGTAGTATTGTAGTATTTAGTGTTTAGCTTAGTACCGTAGGATTCTGTAATATTTTCTTCTATAAGGGCAGGGGAACCAACAGAACCTCATATTTGGAAGCGCGCATATTTCCCCAACCTCTGTCTAGTCCGTATTTGGCTGCTGCCAGTATGGTTCTTTTACCTTAGCTCCCCGTCTCCACTACTCCCCGACCCAGGCACGAGTTGTAGTAGCGACTATAACCCAAACTCTGCTCCTTGTAAACAACTTTGTAAACGGCTCCTGCTGGGTTAGCACTAAGCATCGTTTGCAGCTGTACCAGTCTACCCTAGTGCAGCAGCACCCCTAGTGGCTGAGCATGTTTCACGTGAGGTTGGTGCACGGTAGTATTTCTGTGAATAGTTTGTAATGCTTATTTCACAGCGTGGATGGGACCACGATCTAGCAGGCTTGCCCAGTTCTCCTTCCTCCCAGCTGTGCGTGTGACAGGACATCCTGGAGCAGTGTTTCTCAACGACTGGTCCGTGAACCAGTCCCTGAGACACAGTTTAGGAAGGCAGCAAGCTGGTTCCTGGTATCAGGTTGAGAAACGCTGTCGTAGAGCATGTTGTCCTAGACCTGGCTCCACCTGCATGTCTCTAAGCACTGTCTCTCTTGCTCAGGCGCTGTAGGAGACAATCTCTGAATGATGCTTGGCTAGCCAGTGTGCTAGGTGGGATCACACCAACTGCTGACTCATGGTTGCACAGTGACAAAGCTGCTGCGTGGACACAACTATTTGTAGCAAGAGGGTCAGGTGAAAAGGTCACAAATCTAGTTACAGACCTTGCTGTGTGGCTGGGCCCTACAGGTCCACATATCTGGGCCAAAAGCTTGGACTCTCCAGAGATTTAACAGGTACCAGGGAGATGGTTCAGGTCTGGCCCCATGACAACTTTTCCCATGTCACAGCAGGGGCCAGAAACACCTGTATCATAAATAAGCTTCCAAAACAGTTATAGCTGTAGTATACGCAGACCCTTGGAGGGAGTTTATGGGCCACATATTGGATAGGAAACTGCTCTTTTCCTTCCTTCATGGCTGAATGGCATCACAGGAGCTAGCAAACCCTGCTAGCTTTTTTATTTCCATCTGATTAACATATTTTGCCTGTTGAAGCATAAAGAGAAGTTTTGCTTATCCACAGGGGGAAACAAAAGGCTTTGACTAATTGAAAAGTGCAGCCCAAAAAGAGAGCGTGTATTGCGCATGCTTCTCTGGTGGAAAGCCCACAAACTCTTCTTTAAGTGACAGATGCACAAATTATTTTTGTTTCAATTGTGCCCAAAAGGCAGAGAATGAACAAGCAAAGGAGAGGAAAAAGCGCAGTCCTGCAAAAAAGCATCATTTGTTATGATTAAACAGCTCTGCCTCTTGCACACATATGGTTCAACTGTACATAGAGTGACCAGATAGAAAGTGAAAAATCAGGATGGGGGTGGGGGGTAATAGGAGCCTATATATGAAAAAGCCCCAAATATCGGGACTGTCCCTATAAAATTGGGACATCCGGTCACCCTAACTGCACATCTATATCTTATTGCAAATAAAACTTTTTCCATTGCGCCTTCCATCCATGAAGCTCAAAACTACTTTACTAACACTGCAGAGCCAAACAAGTAGAAGCGGTTCCCTGTTTTTTGCAGCTGGAGATGCTATGGCATAGCGACAGGAAGGGCCTGACTTTCAGAAGTGTTGTATCCACACAACTCCAGCTGGAGTCTTCGAGAACCTGGAGCAATTACAACCGTTTGCCTTGAAGCCCAGAAGTGAGACCTTGTTTCTGATTTGCAAAGAAGTGGCCCACCTCGAGCCCCAACTGACTGCAGAGGGAGTCGTGGGTGCCCAGCACTTAAGACCCACAGGGGGAACTTTCAGATGGACACCAAAAAAAACTGAGGCACATAAAAGTCAGTGACCATTTTTGAAAATCTGGGTGCAAACAACTCACCCATGGTCACCCTTCACCTCAGTGTCAGAGCCATGACCAGAATCAGACCCCTCAAACCAGCCAGAAGCCTGCCTTTCCTCCCCAAGCCATACTGCACCGTTTGCCACAGGTCACCCACAGTCATTGCTAAAAATGCACTTCGATGGCCTTTGATTGAAGTATATTAGCATATGCTCCAGTCAAACACTTTGTCCATCATCACCATCCACCTCAAGCCATATTACAGCCAGAAAGGAAAGGATCTGAAAGTTTCACCTTGACTAGGACAAGGACAAGAGATTTTATTTTAAAGAGCTAAGTACATCAGAAATACTGGGAAGGGAAGGGAAGGGAAGGGGACAGGACTCAGCGCTCCCAGGTGCAATGGATCAACACCATTTTTCATTAGCTCTTTAAGGAAAGTCTGTTTCAAGGCCAGCTTATCTTGTTGATAGATGAACTTGCTGATCTTTGCATGCCTGTAAATTCTCAGTGGAGACAATATGCTTATTACTCACTGATTAGCCCAAAGGTGGAAATGAGCCGTGGTTGGGAAAAAATATTTTTGTCCTACAAAAAGGTTGTCAAAATTTCTTTTAATTTCTTTCTTTTTTGGTCAATTTTTTTTTCAAATTTCAGCAATTCAAAGTGTTTCAGATTCCTTTTTTTGGTGAAAAACCTGAAAAATTTCATCAAAAACAGATGTTTCCTGCAGAAATGTATGTTGCAACAAAAAAAGCCATCTTTTGTCACAATACTCCTGCAACGTGAATCTTCATATGAGGGCCACGCTTTATGTGCCTGTTTCTTCCAAACCACAGTTCCTTTGACTATTGTGGAGCGTTGAATCTGCTCTCTCTGGTGATAACAGTCCTTTGTGCTTGCATAGCATCTTTCAGCTAGGCAGCTCCAAGAGAGTTATACTAGTATTCAGCCTCATAAGTCCCATATGGAGTGTGTGACATGGGGAAACTGAGGTACCTAAAGTGAGGAGAGTTCCACAGACAGTTAGCTGGAGGGAATCCCAGCTCATTCAAGTGACGGAACTGCAGCTCCCTCATGGAAGAGAATAGAATCTGCCCTAGGAGGTGCTAGGTTGGAGGAGTATTGGCAGGAGTATCACTAGTGATCTGAAGTTTGTACATGCACCAGCTGAGTCACTGCCTTCTTGTGCCTACCATCTACCTGCCACTTCAGCCCAAGGTGATCACTCCCATAGCTGCTACAGTGCATTACTGAGCTCCAGCCGTTGTGAATAAGAGCCCAGATGAAGAGTAAAAACCCTGGATTCCCCCTGAATTACTGCTGAGGTGGTACGTGGCATAAACAAACCAGCCTCCCTCTGGGGCACTAATGCTCAGAAAGATTCATACGGGAGGATGAAAAACAATTGTGGATTAATTACTATTCATTTTTGGGCCCCACACTACAAGAAGGATGTGGAAAAATTGGAAAGAGTCCAGCGGAGAGCAACAAAAATGATTAGGGGGCTGGACAACATGACTTATGAGGAGAGGCTGAGGGAACTGGGATTGTTTAGTCTGCAGAAGAGAAGAATGAGGGGGGATTTGATAGCTGCTTTCAACTACCTGAAAGGTGGTTCCAAAGAGGATGGATCTAGACTGTTCTCAGTGGTACCCGATGACAGAGCAAGGAGCAATGGTCTCAAGTTGCAGTGAGGGAGGTTTAGGTTGGATATTAGGAAAAACTTTTTCACTAGGAGGGCGGTGAAGCACTGGCATGGGTTACCTAGGGAGGTGGTGGAATCTCCTTCCGTAGAGGTTTTTAAGGTCAGGCTTGACAAAGCCCTGGCTGGGATGATTTAGTTGGGGTTGATCCTGCTTTGAGCAGGGGGTTGGACTAGATACCTCCTGAGGTCTCTTCCAACCCTGATATTCTATGATTCTATGAATGAACACATGCCCATCAATGTATTTCCACTACTGAATGGGAGGAGATTAAGCAGCAGCCCTTGGCTAATACCTGAGAATTAGTTAGCCACCTTTCCTCCCTTCTCAGAGGACTCATGCAATTCAGTGAGCGGAGAAACAAAGAAAACACTTTGAAACAGTTCCTTTTCCAGTGTTCTGGCCTTGGAGAAGAGAGGGATCAGGATGCATATTCGGCTGAACATTTAAGTGCTTTATCATTTTATTTTAAGTTTCACAAATCTTGATCCTCAGGGAAACGTTTTGGTGATTTATTTTAAAAAGGGTTTGGATCTCTCTCTCTTATTCTTGGTACCATGTGTACGTCACTCTCTTTATATCCTCCCACTTGGGACATCAGAGAGATGTGAACACTTGAGCTCTGAAGCCTTCCCACCTGAGCTGAGGAAGCAGAGTGCATCACAGCAGTAGCTCCTGATGCTCTGAGGTGGACCAGCAGAGCTGCTGCTAGGTATAAGCCAACTGAGCAATTGCTTAGGGCCCAAGCAGCTCAAAGGGATCCCCTCCTCACCTTTTACTATGTGTTGGGGGGGTGCCCCCCCAAATATTCCTGCTTAGGGCCCCCAATGGGTTAGTACCGCTACAAGAGGGGGAGAAAACTAAGGTAGCATGAGCTCTTCATGGTGAAAGGTCCATCTCTGCATGAGCAAAGGAGGGTACAATCCAGCCTTTGGTTATTAGTGGCGTCAGATCCTAAGAATGTGTCAAAGTTCATTCCTGTCATCTCTTCTCATGCAGACTGGCAGCAGCTGAGGCAGCGCTCGGAGTTTTCCATTCATCAGCTTCTAAGAGCGAGTGTGGTTTTTGCTGTTAAGCATTCTGTCTCATCCTGTTACTACTGCTCGAGCCAGGCTTCAGGGTCTTTCCCTCAGCGTGCAGAGACTTTTGTTGAAGTGTTTCTCTAAAGCAGGTTGCGTACAGGATAATGTGCACTGGTTATTGTAACGCTGTAGAGACAGAGGAGCTCCCTGTGTTACAAATGCTGAAAGGGAACTCAAACCAGCCCCGGATTGTACATGCGCACCCCATGTATGCAGCCAGTGGCTTTCCTCCAGTGCATCCTCCACAGGGCTGTCCATGCCAAGCGGGTGTAAAATGCAACAGTTCTGACAGGAATGCGCTGCGCCCACTTTAGACAGGGGGCTGCACATGGCGCAAGCCAGGAGCAAAGGTGATACGTCCATTGATCACGCTCCTCACATCCACAATTCACAGCCTGATTCTCCAATGCCCTGCACCTTGGGCAGGTGGTTGTGCCTGGCTAACGTGGGTGTGAAACACTAATCCTCTGATCTGGTCATATTTTATACTTGGCCTAAGGAACAACGAAGTGGGCAGGGCAAGGAAGAAGGCAGCCCCTTGACATCGATGGGAGTCAATGCCTCTCGTGATCACCCACACGGAGCTCGGCTCTGCTGTTACTAGAGGTAGTGAATGAGCCCTGAGCGAGATCCATGGTACCCGGCGAGATGGATGAGCAGATGGCGAGACGATACAAGCAGATATGACGTTACCATTTGCTTCCAGACCAATTTTCACCACTGCGTCTATGAGAATTTCAGCATGTTGAATTCAAGTGGACTTGGCAGTAGGCACCTGGCCTACACTAGGGCTCTCACGGAGAGGCCAGCAGCTGCTGGAAGTTGCCCCAGTCCTAGCCGTATATCAGATTTGCAACCACAAAAGTTAAAATCATGGGTCAACCCCATCAAAGCAACTCTGAGACTGGCCCCAAACTCACCAGATTAAAGAATAGAGAAAAAGACAAAATCATGTTTTCTGAACATCTCCCTATCCCCCCGCCCATGTATGGGGGTGACACTGCAGCGTTGCCAGCTCTCACACATGGATAGAGAGAGAGCAGTTCTGCTCCCACATCCTACATCAATTAATTCTGCACCCTCTGTCCTGCCTCTGTCTCTTGCCCCCCACGCACCTCAGCCCCTGGTGCAGCTATGGAGGTCACACACACATCCCCTGGGGAGCAGCTCTGCCAGGGTACTCTTATTCCCCTTCCTCAGGCTAGGGGAGCAGGTAGTCTGGAGCACAGGGGGGAAGGAGGAGGAGGACTTGATCCATTTTTCACAGGGCAGCAGAGCGCTCTGAGCTGCTGGACTCCTCTCTGTGCTCCCTCTTTCCCCTCCACTCCTACAGCAGCGGTCTCTCCCCACAGGCCCTACCCAAGCACCTGGGAGAAGGGGGAGTGCTCTGCCCAGCTCCTGCATCAGCCCCAATTGGCTGCTCTGCCCTAGAAAGTGGGAGCAATGGAAAACCTGTGACCTGCCCCTCCCCATCAGAAACATCGATGCAAATCGTCCTCTTTTTGGAGACAAAAACTTTCCATGGAAATTTCTGTTTCTTTCCCCTTTTTGCCATTGGACTGGGGGACAGGGGAACCAAAAAAGGGACAGAAGGGCAGAGAAAATGTAAAAAGATATTAATTTGTCCTGAACACAGAAACGTTTTCACAGGAAATTAACACAAAATATATTTTAAATTTCCACAGGAAAAAACTCAAACCCTGGGGACGTGCTGACCATTTCTGGGTCCAGCATTCTTCTGCCGGCTCCTTCCTAGCACTCATTCAGCGCTCTCTTGTTTGGCGTAGTGAGTTACTACATTTATTTAACACAGCTGAAAATTGCTCAGCAGCCTGGAAAGGATGCGCCGTTCATCCAACAGCAGGTACAGCCCAGCTGAGAGCAAACTTCCCCGGGGGGTGAGATCCTACCTGCGGCGGAGAACGCACTGCTTGGGCAAGGTTCCGGTAACTGGAGCAGCAGGTATTCACCCAGCCAGACTCCAGCCACCTACAGCCTGCGTCTCCCCTGCCTGGCACCTCATGTCACCAGCTATGCCTGGGCAAACCGACTCTAAAATACCCCCAGATCAGAATGGCCCATGGCAGGACTTTGCACAGGAGTCACTGGGCAGGGGAGAGTCAGGCCAGGTATGTAGAGATCATACACATTACCTAGGATGTCAGGAGAGCCCCTACCCCCGGCGAAGCCTAGAGCAGGTTCACCCTGCAGAAGCCTTGCTGTGGTTAGTGAGGATTGTCCACATACATCACAGTGGTTAGTAATAGGCCATCACGCCACAAGGGTCACCTTATGTTGGGACTGTGAAGGACAAAGAGTTGGGAAGGATTTATCATGCAGCTTAACAACAAACGATGCAGACATGGGTCCTGAAAAGACTCCTGTGTTGGCTGTAAGATCAGGGGCCAGGCTATTAAGTGAGTTTCTTCTGTATGATAGTATAATTATTGGACCCATTGTTTAGATGAAAGTGATCCTTGTAGGAAAGCTAACGAGTAATTATTTTGTTTCTGTTAATCAATATGACTTTGATTTTAAGTCTTCCTGGACATCACACGGCTTTAATAATTAGTTTAACCCCTCCAGCTAAAAGCAGGAGTTTGGCAGAAGGGTTCCCTAAGTGAAACAGTTGAAGATGCTGGTTGGCTGATCAAGTCTAAATAGACACTGCAATCTGCCTGTCAGACTTATTAGGGGATAGTATTGTGGTGGGTGTATTACATTACTGTTACTGTATCTTCCAGGAGAATGAATTTTCCAGTGGTATTGATTTTATAAGAGCAAATAAGGCTGCCATGCTTGCCTTGTTAGCATCTTTTCTGTAGTTACCAGTATTTAAATTAGTGACACTCCTGGACAATATGAAGGAGCAAGTATTTCACCTATCAGCCAACAGAACAATGCCTGTGTGTGCAAACCCTGCTCCATGTGGAGGAGTTCTACACATCTGTCCTCTGTCCCCTCCACCTTTCAAAGAGAACCCTGTTACTGAATAATAACTTTGCACATGCTAAACTTTCACAATTTTTCTATGCTAATCAAAACCTTTTTTGTGTCGTATATTTACTGTCCTATTCCTATTGAAGCTGAAAAGTTTTGTCTTTCAATTGAACATAGTGGGTGAAGACAAAATGAATTCAATAATGGAATGTGTATAATTTTACCCAGCCTTACTAATATAGCCCAGACATCCAGGGAAGGGACCCCTCAAAACTAACACAGGGACCTACAGAGGTATGTTGTTATATACACAAGACTAGATAACTGAGAAAGGGGTGCTTAGAATCCAGTTATGTTCTGTAATTGGTAAGGGATATTTGTTTTTGCACATTTTGTGCTTTATAAAATAGCGACCCATTAAAAGATTTTTAAACTCATTAAGTAGTATTTATTACAACAGGTGTTTTTACTAATCATAATTGAACTAGAAATTTTAGCTTATCAGTCCTGTAAATTAACATACCACAAAAGAGATTCCATGCGTAATTAAGTAAAATAAGTTATCTAAAACAATACACAGTAGGGGAAAATAATTTTGACCTGAAAAAAAAATTGCTTGGTCTCAAACCCTATAAAAGGACAGCGGTTTGGGGAGTCAGTTTGGGAATGAAAACCGTCAGCATCCCACCAGTTAGAGAGGAAGGAGAGAGGGGCTGGCTCTCCACCTTGCACAAAGAGTAGCAATGTATGTTGTCTTCCTGTATTGCGCTGGATTAATCTTTGATTGATCATCTTTGATTAACTACTTCTCTTTAAGCCTGTTCTGTTAACAATTGTGCTTGGTTAGTAATTCACACACACAACAGAGCATTGCTCTGGCACCGACCAGCTGTGCCAAGCATGGCTAGAACCATATGGACTTGGCTGGTGGTTCTTGCTCACTTGCTCAGGGTCGAGCTGACTGCCATTTTCAGGGTCTGAAAGGAATTCCCCTCCCCAAGCAGACTGGCAGGGGTTTTGGAAGTTCTCTACCTTCCTCTGCAGCATGGAGCAGAGGTCCCTTGCCGGGATTATCTGGGTATATCTCACCAATCAATTTCCTCCATGGCAGGGGCCTCAGGCATTGGTGCACCTCAGTCCCCCCAGTTCTCTGCCTGCAACACCCACCCGTTTAGTCTCCAGAGGCCAGCAATACTTGAGTGTACTCCAGGTTATTGGGCTCAATACAGAGGTAACTGGGTGGGCTTTAGGGGCCTATGATGAACAAGAAGGTAAGATAAGAGAATGGGGTGGTCCCTTCTGGCCTTAAACTCTCTGACCTGGGGGTAGAATTCAGCACCGCACCCTGCTCGCTGGATGCAGTGTGTTCTGAGAGATCATTGACCCAGCTGGGATTTTATAAGAAACTCTCTGAACCTTTTAAACCAAAAGAAATCAAAGCAGCCACCAAGTGGGAGCCCTTGGAGGTTCCCCTGTGGTCTCTCTTATCTGGCTAGAGCCAGGAATTGTGCCAGGAGCAGAGATTGTCCCAAGTCCTCTAGCATCCTCACCTTGCTGCACACAAAAACCCTAAAACATGAGACACAAACACAGGTCCCAACTGACACCGGTGTGCTGGGCCGGCACAAAGCCCATGTCCCACCTAACCCCTCTTTTGGGTCAGCTCCAGAATCTGCTAGGCAGAATGGCTAGGCCTGGTGCTAGGCAGACATGCCTGGAGAGACTGGGGGAGAAATTCTCCCACAAGACCCCAGAGTGGCTGCAGTCCCTTACCTAGCCCAGAAGGATTCATGTAGCCATAGATGCAGCCACCCTGCCTTCCTCTTCTCCTAATGTGCAAGGAGCACCTGTAGAGCGGGGCTACACAGGCTGGGAACCCCCCCTAAATCCCGCTTTCTTTGTGCAGCAGAGCAGAGCTGGGCCGGTTACGCTGCCAGCAGACCCTCAACAGCCATGGAAGCAGGGACAAGATTTTCCTTAAGGGTTTCAGTGTGATTTGCACTCCAGATAGCACTGTAAGGCCTTGTCTGTCTGTAAAGGGGTCAATTGCATAGAGAAAGCACCAATAAAAGGAAGAGCATATTGATTCCTTGTGGCCATGCACAAGCCAGAGGTGTGTAAGACTCTACAGGGAGTGGAAGGCAGGGTTGGTGTGTGGTGCAGACCAGCAGGAATAAATGGATATTACAGATCTACAGAGCTAAAACCCAGTCAAGGGATCCGCTTGGCCCACCTAGAGCATGGCTGAATCTGCTCTTGTCATAAGTAGATAGGTAAGGTAAGGGTTAATTTTCTTTTGCCTGTAAAGAGGAACCAAACACCTGACCAGAGGACCAATCAGAGAACTGGAGTGTTTAAAAGTCAGGGGCGGGAATTTGTATACTCAGGGTCTTTTTTGTTTCCTCGGCT
>NC_133776.1:2765195-2774358 GCF_003597395.2 Chelonoidis abingdonii | reverse complement strand
GCTAAAATCAGGTTAAACGCGTAGTGTAGACCAAGCCTTAGAATAAACTCCAGTTCCACTGCAAAGCCCCTTTGCACCCAGGAACCTGGGATTGAAACAGTGGAGAAGAAAAAAAAAAGCCACATCAATTTGATCCCTTTCTTAATTATTAATGAATTATTCTATTACCCAGGACCCTCCCAGATTTAAAGGGCCCCGATTCTGAGAAGTGACTTATTTGCTCTCAAGTGCAAATAGCCGGTGCACAATTAGAGGTCTAACTCCTAGACTCTGCTCACAAATCTGGTGGTCAGTTGGGTGCAAAATGGGAAGCCAGTACAACTGCAAATGCAAAATAGAGAACCAACTGAGAAACCTCTCAGAATAAATAAAGACCTGGGGAAGGGATCAATCCCTAGTATGGAAGGCAGCTCCTGCATCTCTCTGGCTATAGCCGACAGGTGCCAGCCCTCCCCCTCTGCTCCTCAATCTTATGGATCCATATAGTCCAAGACATTCAAACCTTTTCTGGGAGCACTTTGTTTCAGCTCTAATCAAAACCAAGATTTTCAGGAATTTAGAACAGCAAGTACATTTTCAAGATGATTAAGAAACATTCCAAGTTCTAATTTCAGATAGTCTTTTACACACACACACACACACACACACCCCTCTTGAAGACAGAGCCAATTTCAGGTGATGTTTTAAAGATCAGTCCAGACTGAGGACACATGCTGCACACTGCATGATCCATACACAGCAAGCCGCCCTGGGGAAGCTCTGTCTACAACTCAGCTTTCAGGTATTTCAGAGGTTTTCTGAGTTTCTAGGATCCTACATCGCTCCCATCTCTGTAGTAGCATCTGCCATTAGAGTGTTTTTAAGTGCTGAAGTACAAGTGCCAAGCAAGTCTATAGCCATGCCAGATCCAGCATGTCTGCTTCAAAATATGGGCCAGTTTTCAAACGGTGTACATACAAGTTAAGCACACACATACTAGTGAACAGAATGGACCAGGATGGGTAGAACCCAGGAATTCCAAGTACAAGACTCTACTGGAATAAGTTTGAGGATAATTCATGGTTATCACTGTGCTGTACATCACAGTGGCTCTGAGCTTCACAGCCACAGCAACAAGATAACTCACGTCCTGTTGCAGTCGTCCACCACTTGAGCTAATGGAGAATCTCCTTCAGCAGCATTCAGCCCACACCACACAGTCAGGCAGTTCCAAGTTAATCCAAGCAGAGGCAATATAGAAGTGGCTCATACAATTTGAGAAACATTGCAGCAAAAGCAGAAAGAACGACAAAGAGACAGAGAAAAATACATTTGCTGCAGCCTGTTCCCTTCCCTCCATTGCACAAACAACTACAGACAGTTACAATAATATGTAATGGTTAACATCAAAAGCAGAGATCATAAATAGACAAAGCCAAGGTCAGATGGAGAAAATAATGTTTTTGTTTGGCAGGTTTACACATTACGTTTTTTCCCAGCAGAGTCGTCTGTCCTAGGTCCCACTGCACTGTATACCAGCCAGAAAGGAAAAATACAGCTTAGCAAAAACTAGTTCAGATTTTAAAGAACAAATGAGAGCTGTCCTGCTGAAATAAGAACAACAATTTACAGGATTAAAAAGAAACCCACTGAATGTCTTTTCCAATTGCTACTGACCCAAGATAGCTGTGGGTAGATACAGGCTCTGTTTTATAAGCTGAGGTGCAGCCTGGTTAATAATACTCTGCATTTGTAGAGCATTGTGGCACCTTTCAGATGAAGATCTGCAGAGGACAAATATTGCACTTGATCCCCAACATCCAAAGCTACCATCGACATGAGTGAGAGTTGCACATAGCGCACCTCCCAATGAGACCCCAGTGCCAGCCCCTACAAGCACAGAGGGAGTGGGAGATATCTGAATAGTCAAGCTGTACCTTCTCTTCTCACTGCGACTGCCTTAAACCAAGAGAGGAGGGAAATGTAGTCGCATTTTGGAGCACAGGGCTGCGACAGACATTGCAACCCCACCAAGTATCTTTGGGGACCATGGTATTGTATTTATGAACAGCTGTGTATGATTAGGTTCTTCTCCATGCGGGAGGGTCACTACAGCTCCTCCAGGAACTAACAGACAGTAGAGGGGTGATTACCCTGCATAGGTGCGGGGCACCCCCAGGTTTTATGTGGGCTCCACTCCCAGACCCGCACCCGAGGGTCCCGGCTGCCAGTCCTGGTTGCCGGTATCACGCCTGGGGCTCTGCTCCTGGCCTCACATGTGGGGTCCCAGCTGCTGGCCCTGCTCCTGGGCTCCGCACCTGCCCCCAGCTGTGCTCCTAGTCTCAGCCCCCCCACCCAGAGCCATGGCCCTGCTCCCAGCCTCAGTTCTAAGGGAGAAGGGGCCCGGACAGAGGTAAGGGGGGAGGTGCAGCACCCCCACTCTAAAAAGTGTTTCAACACCACTGTTACCCTAAGATTGTGAACAACTCCAGAGAGTTCCATCCCGGGCTGGTTTGCATAGACCGGTTCAAGCTGGGTTTTCCAGGGACTAGGAAACAAAGAAAGGGCTTCTACTCTAAACAGATGAGGTTGAACAGACTCACGCCCTTCTTTATGACCCAGCAAATGGAAGGACCTCCTGTCCGGGGGGGCCTAATCTTTGCAGAAGGGTTGGAAAAACTCTGGCTTATGAGGGTCTCATGAGACTGATGGGTGACTCCAGGCATGTTGTGTGTGTGTTTCAGGCTATTGTTTTATGATGTTTTCTCTGCAACGCTTTTCAAAGAATCAAAAAGAGGGAGGATTTTCCTGTGACTGTGTTTTATTTCCTTCATTCAGCTCTGAGCTTCCTTGCAGGGAGCATTTCTGAGGTGCGATTGGGCCATTAATCAATCCTTTGAATTACAAGTTGTGGTAATCTAGCCTCCCAGTCCCAGACCTGAACTTTAGCGTCCACAATCTGGTCCTGTCCCAAACCTGGACTTTTGCGTCCAAAAGTCTGGGGGCTTACCTGAAACTCCCCCAAGCTCACTACCAGCTTGGGTATTTGGGCTGCCACCAGGTCAGGTAGGTAATTTACTTTAGGGGGCCTGACCTCCCCCTTTCCTCTCTCTGGTGTCCCCAACCCTCCCTGGGTGGGACCTCCAGATTCCAAATCCCTTGGATGCTAAAAGCAGGGGAAAAAATCCCTTCTCCCCTCCTTCCCCGCCTTGCACAGAAACCGGTTTCTCTACTTCCCAAGCGATAAGCGTTCTCTACCCTCAGGACAATTGAGATGCAAAATGCCACCAGCTTGGCTTTGCCTTCCCCCGTGTCTGCTCTCGTAGCAGTAACAGGAAAAAAACTTCAACCACAAGAGAACAGAGATGATTCTTTGTCTCTTGCCCCGTAGCCTGCTCCTTCCCTGAAAGCAATAGGAAAATAGCTCACAGCCTGGCTTTTCCCTTCCCTTTGCCTCCCTAGGAAAAGAAACTTCCACACGTTTTAAAAGAAAAAGTTTATATAAAAAAAGAAAGAAAATATAAAACAATAATCTTGCATTAAGAAACTCAATACAGGCTCTTGCTTATAAGAAGATATGAAAAAACAGTCTGATTTAAAGATAGCCCAATTAAACCAGTCCAACAAATCAACATACAGGTAAATACACCACAAAGATCATCATAGCCGAATTACTTTGCGTTCCCTGGGTACTTACAGATGTTTAGAAGAAACTTTAAGATAAGATGGAGTTAGGAGGAAACCTTGTTTACTCACAGCTGAGCAAACAACAAAGACCCCTGGTATACAAATTCCCGCCCCTGACTTTAAACAATCCAGTTCTCTGATTGGTCCTCTGGTCAGGTGTTTGGTTACCCTTTCCAGGTAAAAGAAACTTAACCCTTACCTATCCATTTATGACACAAGTTCCTTGACAACCGATCTGATTTTGATAACCCTTCTGGACGGGCTGAGGGGTGGAGGAGAATTCACGTGCCTGGTTTCACAAGTTCAGAGCAACATTTTCAAAATTATAAAGCAAAACGTGCATATGTTCTTATAGTATGGAATCCAGATATTACAAACAAGATTAATGCATGAAGCAACTTACAAGGATTTAATAGAGTCTAAACACTAAATACATTCTTAGAAGACTAATATCTATGCTGAGCAAAACTAACATACAGGTGACTGCCTGCAGCCTGAGCAAGAGCTGCCATCTGGCCTGCCAGTGTCACAATCATTTTTCACCTTTAAAAATTAAGATTTAGGATTTCTCAGGGCTGTCTTTGCATATTAATTTCCATTTTGCAGCATGCTTAGTTGGCAAAAAACTTGTCTGCTATAACAACTCGTTTTCATTGACATAGACAATAGAGACAGTGCAACCACACCCCTTGGGTGCATATCTCCTCATGGATCTAAGGATCATGTAACCATGGGGTGGCCCCATTAGATTATATTTGTGGTTACATTGATTGAGTGCATCAATTGGCTAATTACACTGAAGCCCACTGAAAAACAAACGTGAAAAAAAAATGTCTACAAATTACGATGAAAATTTTCCAGAGAGTTTTCCACAAAAGACTGAAGTTCAAATGGTGCTCCTTCATGCAGTTACTCCAACTGCAAAAGTGGCCAGAATACATACGATTTTTTTCATTCATCACCTTATTTTAGTAGATTGTGTCTTATAAATAGACGGGATGGGGAAAAATACTGGTATAATGTAAAGCAAAAAAAAAAAAAAAAAAAAAAAAGAGAGACACATAGTTGAGTTGAAACAATGTAAATGATGAGAATGTGAAGAGCATGAAATTTAGCAGAAGCAGCACGCTGCTGAGAATATTTTCAGTTTCTATAGGGCTTTTCATCTGACCTAAAGGATCCCTAAGCACTTCAGATACAAATGCAGCTACCTCTGGGGTGGATGGCAGGAGCCATCTAATAAACAGCGCAACTGGAGATGGGCTAAACCAGAATCTTAGATCTAAACCATTTTTGAACTTGTGGTAAAGTTTGGATCCAGAGCTGAATTTTCTCCTTGAGCCAGTCTCTGTAACAGTCTTGATACACTGAGTCTCCTCATTGTTTTTGCTGATACAGACTAACACGGCTACCCCTCTGAAATCTGAATAATATCTGTGTTTCATAAGCATGGCAGAGAGATTAAGCGTCCAATACAAAAGTTCCCCACTCAGATTCTAAATTGTCTTAATACTAACGTTGGTTAAAATATCTGTGACTTTCAGATACTTCTCTATTGGTCATGCAAATTATGGATTTGTTGTTTTACTCTGAGATCCGCTGCTCTATTAATATAATGTTCCTTTAGGTGCTCGGCTGCTCCAGTCAGCAGCTTCATTGCTTGCAGGCTGCCTTTGAGCAGCTGTGCAGGACTGAGCATAATGCAGCTTTGACACTGGAAGCCACAAATGCTGACCATTACTCTTCCCAATTAATAAAACGGAGAGCAGAGCCACGTGGGGTTGTGGTGAATGGCATTTCTGATGATCACATGTGCAATGTCCAATTTAGGAATGCTTAGGGTGCTCTAACTCAGCTTAGACAGATAATTCTTGGCTCCCTTTGGAAAGGGAAGAGAAAAATCCTGCAAAATTACCTTCAATTAATTTATCATCGATGTAGCATTTTAACATGGCTAAATTCAGGCCTTTAGAGAAATACTGTGGCTAGAGTTATTACCAGTTTGCTTCATCATAAATCCGTTCTGAGATGCTCAGAACAACATCTATCCCCACAACGGATTCACACACTGCTGCTGAGGAGGTGGCTATGAGCATTAGATCCACATGTTTGCAGACACAGGGTATGTTCTCTGCACAGGCACCGTACGTCCTATTTTGACCAGGACAGTCCCCTTTATAAGCTCTATCTCTGGTGTCCTGACTTTTTTGGGCAAAACTGGACACTTGATCAGCTGGCAAGAGCAAATGGGACAAATGCCCACTTCTGCCAAAAAAGTAGGTTGTGCCCCCAAAGGGGTGCAGGGAACGTTCGGGGGAGGAGGGAACAAGCAGCAACCCCAGCCCCATATGGCAGGGTTCAGGTGAGTAGTGATACCAGGCAGCACAGGCCAATCCCATGCATCGGAGACCCCTAAGACCAGCCCCATGTGTGGGAGGGGGCTCAAGCGAGCAACTTGGGCCAGCTCTGCCAGGGGTGAGGGGGTTGGGGCAAGCCCTGCACTGTGTCCTGTCTTCCTTTTGGGAAATATGGTCACCCTATCTCCGCAGCATCGAGTAGTTGTCTATTAATGGCAATCAGAAGGCATCTCTATGCCCCGGCTGCACCATCAATGATGAGAAATGACGGTTCATAGGCATCTTTAAGAGTCTTGGGTTTGCTACAGAAAGTTTAAAGTTTGCAACAATTTCTCTGTCTGGTAGAAAAGAAGATTGTGTGCACGACTGTGCAAGGAAAGAAGAGACACTGCTGCACTGCTTTAATTAAAAAATAATAGGTGCCTTTCAACAAATGAATCCTAGACTTGGAGACGGAAAGTTAATGCCGTTTCTGCCAACATTTCATTCGAGTTGAAACGCATGTTCAGCTAACGCTAACTCGCTGAGATCCACACGAAATAAAAAGAGGAAAGAGATGGGGCTGTTTGTGGTCTAGTGCAGCTGGACGCCACAGACAAAAGCAGCGGTTCTTGGCCACCAGTAATTCCAGGCCACTGCTTCGAAAGGACAGTTCCTTTTTGCTTGGCAAGGGAAAGCAAATGCAGGTGTGGAAGTATTCGGATTTGTGAGCATGCCTACAGCCAGTGGGGACAGAGGCCACATTTCAGATGTATTCCCAGGTTAAAAGCAATGTAGAAATGGAATTAAGGCTAAAATACATTACAGGGATGCTGCAATTATACATACATACATACATACATACATACACACACACACACACACACACACCCTACCAAAGTTACAAACCCCGAAATTCAGGAAGGATGGGGGAGGCATCTCTTAAAAGTGACGTTACCTGTTTCTGAGGCAGTAATGACTTAAAAGCAGATGATCTCAGATGTTTATGGATCAGTGTCCTGACAGATAAAGCGCAAGAGAGAGCACAAGTTGGTTTCTGCTACAGACCCCCAAAATCATCCTAGAGAGCGGGATGATAAGTTCCATAACCATCTGTCTACAATGGTGCCAGGGCCAAAACAGCTTTGGAGTTTCTAAAAATTATAGATCACAATTTCCTAACTCAAAAAGTTTTGTCTCCAACATGGGGAAATTCTGTATTAGAAATGATCTTAACAGATCACAGAACTAAAACAGAACAAAGTCTCAACACACACACACACACACTCTCTCTTTCTTACTTTTCCAAAAGCTGAAAACAATCATGGGCCAAACCAATTGGGAGAAAGAATATGAACAGAAAAAAAAATGGGAATGATAGTTGGGAACTGTTTAAGAACATTTTATTAGATGTCCCAAAGCCAAAATCCCACAACTGAGAAAATTGGTCACACTAGTTAGAAAGCCAAACTGGCTTAGAGGAGTAGTAAAAGCAGCTATAAAAAGTACAATTAAATTTAAAAAGAAAAGACACCAAGTGGAAGAAGGGGGAAGTTGATAGTAATAAATATAAATCACAAGCTAGGTAATAGCAGCAAAGAATCCTGTGGCACCTTATAGGCTAACAGACGTTTTGGAGCATGAGCTTTCGTGGGTGAATACCCACTTCGTCAGATGCATGTAGTGGAAATTTCCAGGGGCAGGTGTATATATGCAAACAAGAAGCAAGCTAAAGATAACGAGGTTAGTTCAGTCAGGGAGGATGAGGCCCCATTCTAGCAGTTGAGGTGTGAAAACCAAAGGAGGAGAAGCTAGGTAATGTAGAAAATTGGTAAGGCAAGCAAAAGAACACAAGGTGAGATCAATAACCATCTGAGTTAAGGACAATAAGGAGTTTTTAGAATATAGACTATCAGGGTTGAAAGGGACCTCAAGAGGTATCTAGTCCAACCCCCTGCTCAAAGCAGGACCAATCACCTGACAGATTTTTGCCTCAGATCCCTAAGTGGCCCCCTTAAGGACTAAAGTCACAACCCTGAGTTTAGCAGGCTAATGCTCAAACCACTGAGCTATCCCTCCCCCTTGAATATATTAGGAACAAAAGGAATCTCAACAATGGGACTGGTCCATTTCCATCTAGTAATGACAGAATTTTCAATAATAATGCATAAGAGGCAGAAGTGTTCTATAAATTTCTTTGTTCCATATTTGCAAAAAATACAGATGATGTATTCATATATGATTATGATTGTTTACTTTTCATTCCAACAGTAACTAAGGAGGATGTTAAACCAGCAGCTCCTAAAACTATGCATTTTTAAAATCACAGGTCTGGAAAACTTGCTGTGACGTGGTCTAATTAAAACATAATCATGCAAGTCATTGTTGCTACCACTGCTATATAACTGCAGCAAATCGTATACAAAATATAACTCCTGGCCAGAAAGAGTTAAACAGTTTGCAGGCTGAATGACACAAAGCCGAACTTTAAAGTCATGTTAGAAAGGTATGAAATGGTAATGAGGGCCACTCATGCTAAATAGGCTGGAACTTTGAAATGCAAATCTATATTGTTAGAAGTTAGAAGCAATATTAAGTGTGTACTCATGAATGTTATCCATGTAAACAGACAGTTCCTGTCTGCCACTACAAGTACTGATTCAGAGACCAAAAGGGAATATTAAGATTTAGATGAATCTTGGGTAAAATAATATCATTGTCTATATGTCTTTGAAATTTGTGATAAACTACCTAATGGATAAATTGCCCTATGTTAATTTGTGTAACCAATTACTGGTGGTGTTTAGAAAACAGAAGGTTACATCAAAAGCCTATTGCTTACCCAGGACTGCATGGTCAAGTGGATGCTAGAACACTGTATAAAAGACCGTTGGATTCTGATTCTGTTATCCCAGATCTGCTTGAGGTTTCATGCAGGGGAAGCCTAGGCCACAAGGACAGAGATCCCACTTCTAACCAGATCGCCCTGTGTCATAAACAGATAGTTAAGGGTTAATGTCTTTTTACCTGTAAAGGGTTAACAAACAAGGAACCAAACACCTGACTAGGGGACCAATCAGGAGACAAGATACTTCCAAATCTCGGTGGAGGGAAGCCTTTGTTTGTAGTTTGGGGTTTTTGCTTTGTGCTCTCTAGGCTCT
>NC_133776.1:2665160-2754938 GCF_003597395.2 Chelonoidis abingdonii | reverse complement strand
TCTCTACAGGCTCTCTAATCTTCTGTTTCCAATTTGTAAGTACAAAGGTAGAAAGACAGTATAGTCTTTTTATTTGGTTTTCTTTATGTGCAAATGTGTAGTTTGCTGGAAATATTTTAAATTGTAGTTTTTCTGGATAAGGCTGTTTATCCATTTTTTTATATCTAAAAGACCCTGTAATATTTCATCTTGATTACAGAGACAAATTTTATGTTTTCCTTCTTTTATTGAAGTTTTCCGCTTGAGGTTTCATGCAGGGGAAGCCTAGGCCACAAGGACCGAGATCCCACTTCTAACTGGATCGCCCTGAAACAACAACATTGGACTATAACCTATGGACTATTTCTGAAAGAACTCTTTGCAGCTACAAAGTTCACTATCTCTGCTATGAATCTTAAGAATTGAACTCATGTCTGTGTGTACATTGATCTTTTAACCACACTCTCTCGTGTTTTAATACATTTTAGTTTAGTTGATAAGAATTGGCTGTATTTGGGTAAGATCTGAAACATTCATTAACCTAGGAGATAATGTGTCTGATCCTTTGGGACTGGTAGAACCTTTTCTTTTATACAATGAAATAAGATTTTCAGAAATCATCATATTTGACTTAGGTACCTGGATGGAGGCCTGGGGCTGCATCACTTTAAGGGAACTGTGTTGTTTGGACTTCTGAGTAACCAGTAAGGTAATAAAGAAGCTGTTTTACCCTGGCTTGGTAAATCTAAGTATTGGAATATCCACTAGCTTTATGGGGCTTGTCTGACCTATTCTTTGCAGTTCACCCTAACTGAGTGAACACAGCAGGCCCCCACTAGGACCCCAGTCACACTTGCATACAAAAGTTTTAAAAGAGCTAGCCAAGGAGCTCTATGGACCGTTGATGTTGATTTTTAGTAAATCTTAAAATAACGAGGAAGTTCCAGGGGACTGGAAGAAAACTAATGTTGTCCAAAAACTTTAAAAGAGTAAATGCATCAACTGAGGTCACCTTAGGCCTGTCAGCCTGACAGTGATCCTGTGCAAAATAATGGCATGGCTGATAGGGAACACATTAATAAATTAAAGGAGAATAATATAATTAATGCAAATAAACTTGGGTTTATGGAAACTGGAGCATGTCAAACTAACTTGATTTTTGTTTGTTTGGATGAGATAAGTCCAGTTGATAGCTGTAATAGCGTTAATGTAATGGACTTCTGTAAGGCATTTGACTTGGTACTGCGTGGCATTTTGATTAAGAAACTAGAATGATACAAAAATCAACACTGCACGTATTAAATAGATTGAAAACGTGCCAGCTGAGGTTGCAAAATGTAATTATAAACAGGAAACCCTTACCGAGCATGTACGTTTCCAGTAGGGTCCTGCAGGGAACTGTTCTTGGCCATTTGCTATTTAACATTTTTATCTAGGACCTGGAAGAGACATAAATTCATCACTGATAAAGCAGAACACAAAGATTTGGGAACCGGTAAGTAACCAAGAGGACAGGTCACTGATACCTGGATCACTAGGTAAGCAGGACACAAGCAAACAATATGCATTTCAATATGGCCAAATGGAAAGTCATACAGCTAGGAAGAAAAAGTTTTGCCTACAGATAGGATGGCGGACTCTATCCTGGGAAGTGGTGACTCTGAAAAGGACTTAGGGGTCATGATGGATAATCAGCTGAACATGAGCTCTTAGCCCTTCTGATCACAGCATCGGACTAACATCCTTCTATGTATAAACACAGGGGGATATCAACTGAAAGCCGGAGAGTTGTATTACCTCTGTGCTTGACACTGATGTGACCGCTACTAGAATACACCCAAATAAATGTGTTAGTCTCTAAGGTGCCACAAGTACTCCTGTTATTTTTGTGGATACAGACTAACACGGCTGCTACTCTAAAACCTACTAGAATACTGGGTCTTGTTCTGGGGAACTCCAATCTAGCATTCAAAATCTGAAGCTAGACACACGCAGACTGGAAATCTTAAAAAGATGTTTTTTTCCTAAGGAAGAGATGCTCTAGTTTAAACAGGAATTAGTTCAGGGAAGTTCTCAGGCCTGTGTGATACAAGGGGTTAAACTGGATGATCAGAATGGTCCCATTTGGCTTTGGTATCTACGAATCTGGCTGGCAGGTAATTCCCCTGGTGCAGACATTGTGCAAGGTTATGTTGCCCCAGGAGCCTGCAGCACAAGCACCCACACAGGAGGCATATGGGGCAGGACCACAGCACATATCCCTGAGGGAATCTAAGCAGCTCTGCTGCCCATAGGCAGCTGGGGACCAGAGATAGAATTTAAAAGCTGAAGGTTTAGGTCTGAAGCTTTTTGCACCAGTACTGGCTGGTCACTCTTCCCATACCCCACAGATAGTTTCTGCCCCCTACTCCAGTCTCTCAAAGCCCATTCTACTCAGAGTGGGGAGAGGAGGATGGGAGGGGGGCATTTTCCATCCATCCTGCAAAGCACAGCCAAAGGTTTTGACTCAGCTAGGTCTGCAGTCAGCACGGGAGGAATCATGACCAAGGACAAAACAAAGAGTCAAGCGTGTCCTTGCAAAACCCAGCTGCAGCTGATTATTGTTGTTCATTACACCAGATCCCTCGTAATAGCAATCCTGACATTAGCAGCCTCTGGTTAATGGCAGCATTCTGCCAGGAGCCAATTTCACCCCATTTACATCAGTGTTAATGACACTCTGATACTGGCAACGGCACACTGCATGTTCGCATGGGTTTTTTTTAAGAAAGGCCCCAAGTGCAGGTAGGTTTGCAGGGCTCCCACCAGAGAAGGAAGTGCTGGGATGCGCCTTCCCTGGCCGTAGTTCCATAAGCCTGTCTCGGCCAGTGCTCAGCCCACCCCAGCCCTTCCTTCTGGGGCTGCAGCCTGGCAAACCTGCACAAGAGGCAGGAAGCTGCAGGCTGGGAGGGGAGGCTGTGAGCAGGGCAGTAGCAGGAGGAGTTTGCAGCCCGGATGCCAGAGCAGAACAGTACCTTTCCCTGTGCTCTGCCAGGTGGCTGCACCAGGGAAGGAAGTGATGGGACATGCTGTGCCCTGATCCCCAGAGAGCACAGGGAGAGGTACAGAGCAGCCCCTGGGCCCTCAGGGCCCTCACTCCCTGTGGGAAGCTCCAGCATTCGGAGTGCAGCCAGGAAAGAAAGACACGTCCAGGTGCTTCCTTCCCTGGCTGCTGCCTCGCAAATCTGCCTTCTGCTGACTGGCAACTGCCAAGGAATGGCAACTTTTTGTAGGCAACTGCGGGGTTGCTAATACGCAGAATCTGCTGTTTTTGTGTTTCAGCACCTGGGCCGTGGGGAGGCCTTGGCTGCTAGGCACTGCTGCACCAACAGGAGAAACAGTCCCTGCCCCCAGAAGCCGAGTCTAAACTTTTGTTGTCCTGTTTGCCAATCAACAGAGCTGGGGCTTTGATCTCAAGGGAAGCTGGTAACAATTCTATATATTTGAAATAAAAATGGAAATTTCCATCAAAACTTTGGTTTTCAACAAAAATTAAAAAAAAAAGAAATTCCCATGTGTTTTGTTCCATTTTGATGGAGGGGGAAAATTCCACTCTCTCTAACATTATTTTCCCCTTTTACTTACCTTCCTCCCATCCCCCCTTTGGAAAAGACAGGGAATAAAATATTGAGAGAAAAGGTTCATGATGTTTTTTGAACAAGGCTAAAACAATTTCTTTCCGTGTTTTCATCAACTCTCCTTTTTTTGAGCAGCTCTAACCCTAAATTCTTTGCCGAGCAGCTTTGGCAAAGCACAGCTTATAAGTGAGAGAGACATCCTGTTCCTGCTCCCTTCATTCATGGGAAACTGCTTCTCAGCTCTGGAGGAATAGACAGCAAGGCCGATTGGAGAGCATGGACATCCCCAAGGCTGGCTTCCTCTATTTTACCTTCCTACATGGAATGGGGGTGCAGGAGCATGGGGTTCGTGGCAGTAAATTCATCGACTACAAGGCCAGAATGGACCAGCTACTCTGACCTGCTGCACAACACAGGCCAGAGGACTTCCCTGAATTCTTGTCTGAACTTGATAGCATTCCGTCTTGAATTCACCATTTCCAGTGATGGGTAAATACACCCCAGCCCTTGCTTAGTTGTTCCCGTAGTTAATGATCCTGTTAAAAACTGTCCCTTATTTCCAGTCTGAATTTGTCTAGCTTCAACTCCCAGCCACTGGTTCTTGTTACAGCTTTGTCTGCTAGACTGCTGAGCCCTCCAGAATCGGACACAGGATTCCAGCAGCAGCTGCACTGGTACCAAACAGAGGTAACATAATCTCTCCCCTCCTGCTCGATATTCCCATTTGTGCAGGCCAGAATTACATTAGCTCTCTTGCCCTTGAGCACTGCACTGAGCACTCATGTTCAGCTGATTACCCATCAAGATAGCCCAAGTCTTTTTCAGAGTCACTGCTTCCCAGGATAGAGTCCACTAACGTGACAGCATGGCCTGTATTGTAGGTGTGTACATTTACATCTGGCCATATTAAAACTCATGTTGTTTGCTTCTGTCCAGTTTACCAAGAGATCCATATCACTATTAGTGACCCGTCCTCTCCATTATTCACCACTCCCCCAATCGGTGTGTCATCTGCAAACTTCGTCAGGGAGGAGTTTGTTTTCCTTCCAGCTCATTGATAGAAATGTTAAACAACATAGGGACAAGACCTGATCCCTGTGGGACCCTGCTAGAAACACCGTCACTGGGCAGTGCTGGGAATTTTGCCTCGACCATAGAGTTACGGACTCCCTTGCCTTGCCTTTAAGAGGGTCATGGAACTGGCCATCTCTCAAAGACCAATGGCACAGCCTACCGGTTGCTGGCTTTATGTTGGATCACATTCTAGTCAGTTCTTACCGCTTGCTAGGCTCAGTGTTACTGTGCTGGGTGTCTGATGGCATCCCCCAGTGCGCGCGCTAAAGCCGAGTACACCCCAATCACAGGCCCCTCCAGCATCCTCAGTAGACAATAGCCTTCAAAATAACACAGCAGGCCTAAGGAATACAAGAAACCATGCTCGAGGTGTTAAATAATTTAACAAGCTCTTTGACTTGCATGCTGCCATGATAATCTCCCTCAAACAGAGGCAGGAATAGAAATGTGCAAGCAATTTATTTTGCAGATGCACAAAGTCCAGGGAGATTCAGAATGTTTATTTGTTGAAATCCAGAGGGCTATTTTTAGCTGATGCAGTGTCTGGGGTCAGAGGCAGGGGGGAAGAACTCAAAACATCTCATGTCACTTGCTTTGTATCACTGTATGGCATTTCATCTGCTCCACTGGTCATGCAATGCCCAGTTCTCTTCCCACCCGTACTAGTTTAAATCAGTAGTATCCTTGCTAAGACAAGGATGCGGCAGCACAGAGCAGGAGGCAACCCAAGAAGTGAAAGTAACAAGGTGGCAGGAATCTGCTATTGTCCCACCTTGGTAAGAATTGCTAGAAGCCTGCAGGAAATTGGCAACAGATTCCTGATGGCTCTGTTGGGTCAGGTGGGGCTTGGAGGTAAAGGGAGGGGAGAAATAGCTCTTAAGACGCATTAAGGTCTGGGCAAAAGATTCCTCAGGGAGGATCCTTAGGAGCAGTGTGTGTGACTGTTTCACGCAGCGGCCTTCTCAGAAAGGGCTCTGCTGCAGGTTTCACAGTCCTGTCCTGATTCTGCACCTTACACCCTGCTCCTATGACACCTGAATGGCAGCAGTGCTGGGTGGGAGAAGAGGTGATCCCTGCCGCTCCTGGCAGCACTAGGTGTCTCACCTAAATTCATTGAATGAAATGCAGGCAGTTCTGTCAACTGTTCGCCCCTTGTGTGTAGGGTGCTGCCATGCCAGCCCCTCATACCCAGAGTTATCCACAGCTCATCACTTCTGAAGGTGAAACCATCAGAAACCCTACGGGCTGACTTTTAATTTCAAGGGAGTTGCAACCCCCCTTTTCTCCCCACTCCCAAAAAACTTGCACAAATGTCCTCAACTCGCACACATTCCCAGTCCTGCACATATCAAGGTGTGTCTGGTGCAGGTGGTTCAGGCCTGGAAAGAGACCTTGGAGATTCAGCAAAACAGTTGGTGCCACAATGTACAGGAAAAAGCAGCAGAGAATCCTGTGGCACCTTATAGACTAACAGAGGTTTTGGAGCATGAGCTTTCGTGGGTGAATACCCACTTCGTCAGATGCATGTACATGCATGTACATGTATCTGTCGAAGTGGGCATTCACCCACGAAAGCTCATGCTCCAAAACCTCAGTTAATCTATAAGGTGCCACAGGATTCTCTGCTGCTTTTACAGATCCAGACTAACACGGCAGCACCAAGTGTCTCACCTAAATTCATTGAATGAAATGCAGGCAGTTCTCTCAACTGTTCGCCCCTTCTGTGTAGGTGCATGTACACGAAGTGGGTATTCACCCACGAAAGCTCATGCTCATGCCCCAAAACCTCTGTTAGTCTATAAGGTGCCACAGGATTCTCTGCTGCTTTTACAGATCCAGACTAACACGGCTACCTCTCTGATAATGTACAGGAAAAGGATGTTATTTTCCCGGGGGGCCGACCTCAATCTCCAGAGGCCCTGCATTTGTTTCAGGCCCTTCCAACCAAAAATAAAAGCCAATCAACCAAAATCACAAAAGCACCTCTCTCCCCTCTGAGAATGGTATGCTACTAGGACAACTTCATTGGATGTTTGGTTCTGGTCCATCGGAGCCCACTGCCAGGTCTGTTGGCTTTCAAGGAGCAGCACAATGCTCATTTATTTATTCAGGGTGCAACTCACCCCTATGAAAAAGGCAGGGCTGGCTCTACCGTTTTTGCCACCTCAAGCAAAAAACCAAACGAAAGTTCGGACTACCACCTGAACCGCGAAAGCACAAAAAAAAAAAAAACGCTCCAGACTGTGCCGCCCCAAGAATGGACGGAATGCCTCCCCCCTTAGCATGTGCCGCCCCAGGCACGTGCTTCCCCCACTGGTGCCTGGAGCCGGCCCTGGAAAAAGGCAACGAAGCTGGATGAACACAGGCTTATCCTCTTCCCTGTGCTGTGGGGAGGGATTATCAGATCCTAATTCAGTGCCTGCTGAAGCACTGGAAGGACTCCCATTGAATGCAAGAGGCATTGGATCAGGCCATTGGGCTCAGTCATAACTTGGGGCCTGATCCAGCTCCCACTGATTTTAATGCAAGTCTGAGAAGGCCTTTGAAACCAGGCTTGTATAGGCTAGATGGGGCGTCAGGTGTGCCAGTTCTGTGAGTGGCAGACCAGGCATATCACCCTCTATGCACCAGCCCATAGAGGATACACCACCAAATGCAACCAAGGGACACACTGTTGTTGGAGCCAAGGAAGTTTTCAATAGAACTTCCACCTCCCCTATATTCTATGCTTGCCAGATGTCTGCCCACAGCCCAGCTGCACGGACCACAGCGCATAGCCACACAAAATGATCAAGGAGCTTTGTGCAGCTATGAAACCCTTCCAGGCTTGTCTAAGTTTATATCCTTTTATTTACTTCAAGCCCTGCAGGAAATGTCTCAAAAAGAGACATTTTTCTCTCCAATACTAATTGTGAACCTATTGGATCCCAGCAAATGTAAGACAGCTGCTGAGAGAGGAGAACAGGTCCAGAGAGAGCTGTTAGTTAAGAGATTATAGTAACAGGCCACTTTTAAAGAGGAGTGACCATAGCTGAGCCCATTATTATACACTGGCTGAAGCAGGAGACCACTGTATAGAATGAAACAAAGTTCTTTCTGCTGGGTCTTGGGGTTTTGGATCAGGCCACTTTCTAGACCCAGTTGTGTGGTTTTATTCTCACATGTGTTCTGGATTCCAACGGGGACCGGCAATGAATGAACACAAATATCACGAGAAACGCTGGCCTGCATTTTCAGAACCAACTAGCAATTTTGAGACACCTAACCCCAATTACAGGCGCCTAATTTTACAAAGAAGGATGCTCAGCACTTCTGAAAATCAGGCACCTTTCAGTCATCTCAAGTTTATCTCCCCAAAACCGAGGCATCCAATCATGACTGACTTGACAATTCTGGCCCCCATTTTTGTAGAAATATAGCACTAGAAAATTGCTCCTTTCCCTGGGTCTAGAAATGACCACATTGCTCTTGATGTATTTTTCAGCCAGACTGAGGCAGGATCTTCTAGAAGTCATACAGCAGTGACCTCTTGCAAGACAGAGTGGCCCTTTATAGACAGGAGACTGTGGTTCAGACAAGCTTTGGAAAAGCATCCATTCTCCAGGTGATTATCGAGACTGAACTCAAAATCCAAACCCCAGAAAGGTCTGGTTTCAGTCTGGATTACTGTGCAGGTCAGGCTGTATGTCAAATGAGCTATGTTGCCCCTCTGTCTGTGCACACGTCACAATTCAAGATCCAGATCACAAGATTCACTATAGATTTGTTGTAATAACTGGGACTAAAAAATTTACTCTAATTGTAAGATCGGCTGTAAAAAATATATGAAAGTTTATAAGATGATATAATCACCTATAACAACAAATACTGTGGGAAACTAGGTCACATTGTTTTCAATAATGAATGTTACAAACAGGTGCAAGAAAACCAGAGAGAGACTAAATTAATCCAAACAAAAAGGACACGCTGATTTGATTCTAGGATTATTTTCAGATCATGCTTGGTAAAAACAGAAGATGTGAAACCGGAAATTAACAAACCAAAATTGGCATGTCGGATATTAGGCCTAATTGGTGCCCGAGTAAAATCACTATGCACTCACTTCTCCCCCCTCCCATCCTGTTTTTTGGGATTCTTAAAAGGAGACTCTGGTGGGGGGGTAACCCCTCTCATCAATATATCTTCACTTTCCACCTCTTATATCATCCAGCCTCATCTCCCCCAACCCCAAGACAGAGGGAGAAGACCAGACTGAAGGATTTTCTTCCCAAGAGAATGGCCACCAGACCTTGCTCTTGTTTAAGGAACTTTGTTTTTTACATGAGTCCTGAAAATCATCACAACATCCAGTCCTCAGCGCATCAGTGGAGATCCCTAATTGCTAGCATCCCCGACACACATAAAGCCATGTTCTGTCTCCCTTCCCTTTGGTGTTACTTTCTGCCCCACTATCTCTTTTCTCCTACCCTATTGCTCACTCCCTAGGCTTCTCACCGGATCCTGAAATCAACTGCACTCCATGCATCCCCACTGTGACACAAGACATCCCTGCCCTGTTAGAGGAGAAAGGACCCAACCAGAGGACGTCACTGACCAGAATGTGAACCAGGGTCCAAGCAACAGGTGTCGTGGTTGACCTGCCAGCCAGAGTGTTCATTCATAACTGACCAACCACACAGCGCTCCACAACATCACCAAAGCCGTATTTCCCCCACCTTTCCTATCCTAGCTCTCCTCAACCTTGTCTAGCTGTTAAAAACAGGATACGTGAGTAGCCTTCACACATCAGGACAGAATAAAATTCACCCGCTCTCTTTCACAAAAGAAAGGTTATTGGTGAAAATAAATGCATGGATATTTTGCCTACAAAGAAGAGAGATTTGACTAGGTTTTAAGAAAGTTTGTTTTGTATAATTACTCAATTTTAATATAAATACTTATTTTGGTTTCTTGTGTTTGACCAATAAATGTTCAATCTTAGAAGAAATGATTTTGGGTGCTTGCCAAGAAATTGCGTTAACAAGGGCCTCTGTTGACCCTCTCTCCTCTCCCCCCCAACCTTTGTGTCACTGTCTGAATGTTGGAGAGTGAAATACTTTAACACCTTTAACTCTTTTGACCCTTGAGATTAATACAACAGGTCTCAAGCCAAACATTTCCCCAGAGTTCCAGCATCTTCATCCAATAAAGTACACTGGCCGAGTCAGGTGTATGTGAACATGTCTCCTCCCCGTTCGGGCAGCCCCCACCCCCGTGCTGACAGCAGCCTTCTGCTTACTGAAACCTGACCAAGCTCACAGATGTTAAGGGCAGAAGGGCCCATAATGATCATCTGACCTCCTGCATGACACAGGCCAAAGATTCTCACCCAGTAATCTTAGAATCACTGGATGGGCTTGGGGGAAGCGGGGGTTGGCCCCAATCCTACAAACAATGAGATCAGTGGAACCATTCACACAAATACTTAAACTTTCAGACAGCCTGTGACAAGGTCCCTCACCAAAGGCTCTTAAGCAAAGTCAGCAGACATGGGCTAAGGAGGTTATCTCCTGGGTCAGTATCTCATTAAAAGATAAGAAAGAAAGGGTTGGAATACATGGTCCATTTTGAGACTGGAGAGAGGTAAATAGTGGTGTCCCCCAGGGGTCTGTACTGGGAACAGTCCTATTCAACATATTCATAAAGGACCTGGGAAAAGGGGTAAACAGTGAGGTGGCAAAATTTGCAGATGATACAAAACTACTCAAGATAGTTAAGTCCAAAGCAGACTATGAAGAGTTACAAAGGGATCTCACAAAATTGGGTGACTGGGCAAGAAAATTGCAGGTGAAATTCGATGCTGATAAATGCAAAGCAATGCACATTGGAAAAACATAAATCCCAACTATACGTATAAAATCATGGGGTCTAAATTAGCTGTTACCACTCAAGAAAGATCTTAGTGTCATTGTGGATAGTTCTCTGAAAACATCCACTCAATGTGCAGCAGCAATCAAAAAAAAGCTAACGATGTTAGGAACCATTAAAAAGGGGATAGAGAACAAGACAGAAAATACCATAATGCCACTATATAAATCCATGGTACGCCCACATCTCGAATACTGCATGCAGTTCTGGTCACCTCATCTCAAAAAAGATAATGGAATTGGAAAAGGTGCAGAGAAGGGCAACAAAAATGATTAGGGGTTCGGAACAGCTTCCATATGGGAGAGATTAAAAAGACTGGGATTTTTCAGCTAAAAAAGATTAAGAGGGGATATGATAGAGGTCTATAAAACTGTGACTGGTGTGGAGAAAGGGAATAAGGAAGCGTTATTTACTCCTTCACCTAACACAAGAACTAGGGGTCACCAAATGAAATCAATAGGGAGCAGGTTTAAAACAAAAAACAAAAGGAAGTATGGATATCTTCACATAACACACAGTCAACCATGTGGAACTCTTTGCCAGACAGGTATTGTAACAGGGTTCAAAAAAGAACTAGATAATGTTCATGGGAGGACAGATCCATCAATGGCTATTAGCCAGGATGCGTAGGGATAGGCACGCCCTGTCTGTGATAGTCCCTGAGCCTTCTGTTTGCTAGAAGCTGGAGTGAACACCAGGGGATAGATTCACTTGAGGGTTCCCTGTCGGTGTTCGATTCCCCCTCTGGGACACCTAGGCACTGGGCCACTGACACCGGGCCTAGACAGACGCTTTGGTCTGACCCTGTACGGGACTGTCTTGTGTACAATTATGCGTGTGTTTTAAATGCTGAAGTTCTGGGACATGGTGCTGAAGGTATCAGGTTAATGTCTCTTTCACCCTGTAAAGGGTTAACAAACAGTGACCTGCAACACCTGACCAGAGGACCAATCAGGAACAAGATACTTTCAAATCTCGGTGGAGGGAAGCCTTTGTTTGTGGGTTTTTGGGTTTTGCTTTGTTCTCTCTGAGTCCTGAAAGGGACTAGACATGCAACCAAGGTTTCTTGCCAAAGTCTCCCTGCTACAGTCTTCATATATTCAGAATAGTGAGTATTAAGTAGAAAGGCGGTTATAGTCTTTTAAATTGTTTTGTTCTTTATTTGCAGATGTGTAGTTTGCTGGAAGTATTTTTAAATTGTATTTTTGCTGGGGGGAGGCTTTTCTCACTGGTGTCTATAAGCTGAAAGACCCTGTAATATTACATCTTGTATTTACAGAGATTTCTTATTTTTCTTTCTTTTTTATTAAAACTTCCTTTTAAAGACCTGTTTGATTTTTTCCCCAGTTGAGGCTCAAGGGAATTGAGTCTGTACTTACCAGGGAAGTGGTGGGGAGACAGGGAGAAGAAGGGAGGGCGAAGGGGGAATCCCTTTGTTTAGATTCACGGAGCTTGAATCTGTATTGCCTCTGGGTGAGGTGGAAGCCTCTGTTTAAGATTCAAGGAGTTTGAATCCCAGTATTTTCCAGGGTAACCCAGGGAGGGAAAGCTAGGAGGCACTAGTGAGGAAAAAGTTTACTTTCTTGTATTAGATCCAGGGGGTCTGGGTCTTGGGGTCCCCAGGGAAGGTTTGGGGAGACCAGAGTTTATCAGGCACTCAGAGTCCTGATTGGTGGCAGCGTATCAGATCTAAGCTGGTAATTAAGCTTAGAGGAATTCATGCTAGTACCTCATTTTTGGACTCTAAGGTTCAGATTGAGGAAAGTATACTATGACAAGCCAGCATCAGCCTGCTGCAAGCCAGCCGGATTCACACACGTGACTGCAAGCTTCTTCTTACAACATGTACACACCAAACTATGATTTTTACTCAGGCAAAGCTCCCCAAACTCACACACCAGGACATGCTGCTTGCTTGCTGCATTCAGGTTCACTTGCATGGCTGCTGACTTTGCAAATCATGGCTCGCACTCACATCCACACTTTAATTTACAGCTAAGAGAATAGTGAATTATTTGAGTATTTTTTACAAATAAATGAAAGCCCCCACGGTGGGCAATTCTTACTTATGGGAGCAGGGTTAAGCCGTTGCAGTTTAAAGCCCCCTTGTCACACTCCTCTGGAACATGGGAGCAGGGACCATTCGCTAGAGGCAGATGGACCCCTCCCATACTTTCAATTTCTTGTGAGTGCAGGGGTTGGTCATTGACAAGTATTGGTCCTTCGGGTCTTGTGACAAGGTTGGGACTCACCACCTAGCGCCTCCTCCTGGTTGTCTCCGGCAATTAGCTCAGTCCAGCAGAGCACCCTCTCCTGGTGGTGTCCCGCCCATTGTCTCCCCCTTGGTTAGCGTCTGAGCCCACATCACTCATCAGCTCGCAGCATCCTCTTCTGGACCACTGCCCTCCAGCAGTGCCCCTCAGTCCATCCACCCCCCCTTTCGGGGGGGTTGATCAGCAGTCTCTCTTCACCTCAGCCACCATATCCAACCACACCCCCAAAGTCTAATCCCTCCTGTCAGGGATCTGGCGTAGTCAGTGATGGCCACTCCCCATGGCCAATGGCTGGGTGTACTGCAAGGGGGGCGACAGGAGGAGCCTGCCCTCTACTCTGGGTCCCGGCCCAGGGACCCTCTGGTGGTAGCCTTGCTGTCCTCCTTCTCTCCCCTCATCTGTCCACTTCCCTGGGCGGCTTCCTCTACGGCCCCTTGCACCCACTAGGCCCTTCCCTTCAGGGCCTGCAGGGCGTGCAGCCTGGCAGGCTACAGGCTAGAGTGCCCTTCTGCTCCCGGAGCCTGGCCAGCACTGCACTGTCCGTGGGGCTAGTCTCCCAGACCTTCCCCTGTTGAAGGTCTGGGACAGACTGCCTCTCCATTCCCTGAGCAGCCTTTTTATAGGGCTGAGCCTGGCCCCAATTGGCTCCCTCCAATCTGGACCCCGACTGGCTCCCAATAAGCCCTTCTAACCGGCTGTCGGTCTGCACAGCCCCACCGGCCTGCCGCAGCCCACACTCTCAGGGAGTGGGGCAGCAGGTCTCTTTTTAGATCTTCGTTTTGCTCCAGGTGTGCAGCTTTTCACACAGCTCTTCTCAGGGCTGTTCGAATCGTTACAAACCTTTAGCCTAGCCATTGTTACACTCTGACAACGGGCCTTGAGAGAAATGGAATGTGAACTTTGCCCGGGTGACAGCAGCACTGGAAACCTTGGAAACAGGAGGTGGTGGATGCCCCTCTCATGCCTACTCCTGATTGCTTTCCACACTTCCCAGTGCCTTCCTGTATCTTCATCCACTACTTACCAGCTGCCCCCGAGCTCTCTGATGCTCTTTGGTTTAAGGAATATTGCAAAGTGGGGGGGCAGCTCCTTTCCCCATCTCAGCAGCCAGGTCCCTGGTAGCTTATGTGCATTACAGAGCTAGGCACTGCACATCCATAGCAAGGAACACTCCCTGTCCCAAAGAACTCATAGTCTAAATAGACAAGAGAGAGATAGATGGACGATAGGAAGAGGGAACAGATGCAGGAAGTGACTTGGTCAAGGTCACACACCAGGTCAGAGCCAGAATTTGAACCCAGGTCTCCTGAGCCCCAGCCCAGTGCTCTTGCCCCTAGCCCATGCCATCTCCCATTTGCACTTGCCAGTTTGCTTAGCTTGAACCTTTTACTCCACGCCTAGCTTGTTTGCATGCCCCTCTCCTGGTCATGCAACGATAACACCACTAGGCAGCCTTGCCACAGGGTAAGTTAACAGCAGCTACACTCATTCACACACACCCCACCCCCACCCTCCAGATAAACAGCACCCCCCACCACCACTCTAGTCACCGGGGCCTCAGTCCACCTGACCTGTCAGGCTTAGCCAGACCAGGAACACGCCACCAGACAACAGCCAATCAGCATACAGAACCAGAGCCCTGCCCTAAGAGTAAACACAATATGCCAAAGTCACCCTGGTGTAATTCAAGGAAGTCAATGGAACTACACTCGGGAACAATCTAGTCCAAGAATCACATCCCTAATTCACGCATGAGGACGGCATTCCAGCCAGGGAACACAGCTCGGAGGCTGAAAGTTCTGTTACTTGAGGGCCACGCTCGGGGCGCTAGTGAACGGGGCCTGATCCTGCAGACACTCCTCCCAGGAGTGACGCTACACACAAGCTTTCCAAGGAGAATAGAGAGGGGGACCTTCTGGCAGAAGGTTTGGTTTCTGTCTGCGCAGTCCCAGTGTCCTGGCCAAATTTCAATCCTGAGGTCCTTACTTGGATTTGACACAGTAAAATCTCTAAGGATTCGGTCCATATCTCATTCTCTAGGATCCTTTAGGCTGAAAGGTGCTAAATCAAACAACATTGACATCACGGGGCCAAATCCCACACCCCTTATTCAGACAGGATCCCCATCAGCAAAGACGCCCAGATTGGCCCGTTCAGATTACAGCAGTGTAGTCCATAGCATGTACAACAGTCACACCAGTGTGCAAAGGAGGAGGTGGACAGATTTGTGCACGTTATGCTCAAACACCTCAGACCCTCCCACGCCTCCAAACAACAGGGAGGTTCCTGTCTCCACTGAAAGGCGGAATGTTACACAGCTGTATAGAGCAGAGGGGTGAAGCATTTCCTAGCAGCCGTTATCGTTAACCACTGCCCTGGCTTTTCCTCTTCCGCTTCCACAGCTGCCACTTTCTTTTCTTCATACTCCAAAGATTTCAGGTGTTAGCTGCCAGGTGATTTCAATATTGCAGACCTTTTAAATACAGGTTGCTTTTAGCAGGGAAAAAGCCAAAGCACCTCTGTCTATTTTACAGTGGGAAAAGGATAGGTCAGTACACTGCCTGTGTGTCTCAGCAAAGGCACCTTTGGAAACTACCACAATACACTGCATTTCTGCAGCAGCTTCCATCTAAAGCGTTTGGAACACTTTACAAATGTGAATGAAAGTCTCACAGTGTCCCTGGGCCAGTATTACCACACTCGCTTTACAAATGGATAAACTGAGGGGGTGACTTGCCAGCGCTCAGGCCTAAACTGATTGCAGAGATAGAAACCAGCTGCAAATAGACTCCTGGCTGCAAGCCTTTTGCTCCAGCCGACTGGCCACACATCCCTCACCTATGGAGGAGCAGGACTGTTCTCCCCCGGGGGGCAGGGGGAACTAGTGTAAAACTCACATTAGGCCTTTCACTAAGTTACGTGCACACACACATCACCACGTAAACATGCTGCCAGTTCTTGTGGTTTTATCACAGGTCTTGTGATATCTGGTGTTTTTCTTTAAGTCTTAGATCCTGGAGTCATGTGATCAAACAAGAAACTCAGATCTCATAGTTGCAGAAAAGAACTGACAATGTGACCCCCAAAGGCTTGACCAAACCAAACCCTCCGGATTTTTAAGACAGTCTCACAGATTGTTAAGCACTTGGAGCTGGCTACTGGTCTGGACAGCCCACGCTTCCCTAACCCACTGTTCTTATGGTAACCGAGAAGAGGACACTTGGAGATGCAGCTGCCTGCCAAAAACCAAAACAAACCAAGGCACATCTTCTCTCCCCAACCCCGCACGCTATTGGAAGCTGATGGGCAGGGTCGGTTCCAGCTTTTTTGTCACCCCAAGTGGCAAAGGAAAAAAAAAAAAGATAAAGCTGCAATCGGCAGCACTTCAGTGGCAGCTCTACCACACCACTTCATTCTTTAGTGGCAATTCGGCGGCTGGTCCTTCCATCCGAGAGGGACTGAGGGCAAAGACCCAGACCTGCCGCCTCCTTCCACTGGCCACCCCAAGCACCTGCTTTCTGCGCTGGTCCCTGGAGCCGGCCCTGCTCGGTTCTAGGGAGTCAGGTGCCCAAAGGGATTCAAGGGTCCCCTCTCCATCTCCTTAGACGTGCTCAGAACCACCCTGCATCCGGGCTGCCTTGGGAGCTCTCCTCCCTGGAGGATAGTGAGGCAGGTGCCAGATCACTCTGTTAGAGAAGCTGCAATAGGGTTTGCACTGGGGCTGCGCAGACCTGCATGGCCACCAGTTCAGCACAAGTGTGCAGTGCAGGGACCGGGCTTTGGAAGGAGAAGACAGAAGGCTAGACTCCCGGGCTGCCAGATAGTTCAGAGGTTTGAAGGATTCAGTGGCATTCCTATTGCCCTTTTACCAGCTGGTCCCACTAGGGTCTCTGGGGAACAGCTGAGAGAGGGGTGTGCTTACACTTGCCTTTTATCCATATCCCATTGTGCTCATCCAGCAACAGCATCGCTCAAGAATTGGCACAGCGGGTGCACAAAGGCAGGGCCACCTGCCAGTCCCTACAGCAGCCCACCCAACAGGAGCTAGTCCCACAGACATGCAGGCAGGGCAGAACTGAGCGGTCTGAGGGGTCTCGGGGAAGATTAGCTCCCATGGGGTGGAGGGATGGACAGACAGATCCGTAGATAGATGTAGCTGTGAGTCAGAAGTAGACCAGCACGGTAATACTCCAATGAATCATCTCGGCCAGTTGCTCCAAGGGCTGGTTGCCCTAAAGCAGAGGCAGTGCTGCCCCTTGAAGGCCCTAAGTATTAATGTCCCATCCCCACCCCGCCCCCAACACATACTAAACATGCAAAATGGAGGCGCCCTTGAGTTGCTCAGGGCCCTCAGCAGCTGCTTAGTCTGCTTATGCCTAGTGCCAGCTCACTAGGCAGGAGCATTAGGGAGCAAGAGTCCATCTGGGTGACAGTCGATCCCCGACCTTGGAAGAACCGTCGGTCTGGACTGCCCTGGCGTTTGTGCTTTTTACTGGGGAGCGAAAACTTCCAGCAGATGGAGGCCAGGCCAGCCCGGGGCCACGCACAGAGGCTGGGTGTGGTATGGGTGTGTGTGTGGGGGGGGGAGTTCACACACCAGTTCTTGTGGTGCAGAACTCGCAGTGGGATATTGCAGGGCAGGCTGAGCTGCTTTCTGGCCCCAACAACAGAGGTTGTGGGTTCAGCGCTGTAAAGTGCCCCCCAAAAAGTTACACAAATGGCCCTTTCCCTCCCACGTTCCCCAGAGCAGAACTTTTAACACCACAGGGCTGGTGCTTAATGCTGGCACTCTAAGGCCACATCTAACGCTGGTAAAGTGGGGAAAGTCAAACAACCATGAAGTGTCCTTCAGATTCATCATGTTTCGCTCTCAAGGTACAGGGGGTACTTGGGGTTCCCATCCCAGTGGGAGGAGCTGGGTTAGCCCCAGACCAGGGCTAGTCCTTAGGCAAATGGATTTTTTTTCAAAGCAGGGATGCGATTTCAGTTGGTAAGTGAGTAGGCACGGGTAGGGACATTGTGCATTAGCTAATCAGATTACCAGGATCCTCTCCAGCAGCAGCAGCATTCCAGTCACATCCTGAGTCCAGGTGATTAAATCACTGAGCTGGGCCCATTTAGAAAAATCCAGCTGTGAGAAGCAAATTCCTCTGAAAAACCCCTCCGACAGGTGCACATTGGGTGCTGGTGAACGGCATCTGAATGGTTAGATCCTGGAGGCTGAAATCCCCCGATTCCCCAAGGAGAAGCTACGCTGCAGAGAGCAGTGCAAGCCTCTCACACACCCTGCCCCACCTTCCCAGCCTAGAACAGGTTTCTCTCATTCCCCAAAGCATTGGTCTATTTGCTGAGCCTGCAAATATGGGCAGCCAATGGTGCTGGGTGGTTTCTGTGACAAGGGCTTTGTCCAATAGGGTCCAGATGGACATAAGCAAATTCCTCTCCCAGGCAGAAGCTGACCCTGAGCTGCAATTAACAAGTCAATTAAAAATATTAACATTAGCTTTCTTGGCCAACTCCCACCTGCTACTAAAAAGTGCCTAGGCCACACCCAATGCATTGATTCATTCATTGCCTCAGGCCCCTGTTCCCTGGGACCTTCAGGGTCCATTTGTGGAACAACGCTGCATAGACATAGCCAGCCGAGCTGAGGGAACCTGAGTGCTCCCACTTCAGGCCAGCTGCTGCCGCTGCTGGTCAGAGCCCATCTTGCAAATTTTCAAAGGACATACGCAAATCACCTGTGGGAACGGAATGGGGAGGACTGGCATCAGTCTGTTGACAATCAGCCACTGCTGGGTGCCCCCAGGGACCCACAGGACACAAATACACAGATGGGACCAACCTGCAAAGTTCAGACCCACATACAGACTGCTTCAAAATACTTGAGGGGTGGGAGTTGGCTGTGGGATCCTGCGGTTTGGTTTATTCCAGTACAGAATTTAAGGCTGCCTATGGCTTGTCAGGCGCAGGGCCCATCAGAAAACAGCCACCTTTGCACAAGAGAAGGGCTGCAGCAGAGCTCCTGCACGGTAGGGGGTGCAAAAGGGACTTGCTAGGGCAGGAGTTCGAATCACTGACAAAAAGCCACTGAAGTCCGTGTTAAAAACCTTAGGTCTGAGTGAGATCAGAGTCAATGCCTGCCTTACAGTGATGTAAATCCCCGGCTGCTCCTGGCTCACCCCTGTGGCCAGCTGCGCCCATCCTAGAGACGCCCTTGCAAACAGCCGAGTCAGCACAACATCAAGCACATAAACAAACATTTTTCAGTTTGTCAGGGTCTCCATTAGACATGATGATGCCTGCGCCTTTTAATCTGGTCTGTTTGGCCTTCTCGCCTGAAAATCCCTGCAGCCAGCTCGGCTCCTTCCAACCTCACCTGGACATTTCCTGGGCATGTAAACCAAAATGTGTTGTGTTAACAGCCCCCGCCCCCCATCTCCCCCACCCCACATCTGACAGGAAAAAGTCTGCAATTGTCTCTGCTGGCTCTTTATTTTGCATGTCACAGGAAAATCCCTGCAAGGAGCAACGGCTGATGCCGATGGCCCCATCCAACTCCCTTGTTACTTCTGGTGCCGTGCATTGCAGCAAAGGCAGCGAGAGGCTTCCAGCGTACGCACGAGACAGACAAGGGAGAGCAATGCACCGGAATCAGCAGCATCTGTTTTTCTGCCAGGCTGTGCAGAAGCCTCTCGCTGCCCGGGGTGAGGCCGCTGGAGCCCTCCTCAGCATTCGGCCTGAAATGCCAGCCGCCACACAAGGAAGCAGCGGCTTTTTTCCTCATGCAATGCTAAATACCGCTTAGTTTCAGTCAGTGGCTTGTCAGTTTCCTGCAGCAGATGCTGAGGGGTTTGCTTTCATTTCTCAGCCCCTCCTGTCTTTTCCCCTAACCCACCCGCATGTCAGGAGAACCTCCACAAAACCATTCACCTCACCAGCTGCTCTGGCCAGACCCATGCCCCTCTGTGCATCCCAGCTGCCTGCTTCACGAGGCTTCCACAGCAAATATACGTTCCTTGGCCTCACCCTCCTTCTCCAGGCCCTGCCTCTCCATGGCCATTTGTTTCTGCAACCCACCATGCTCTGTGTACACACCTGCCACTCATCTCCATCTGCCCCGGGAACCCCACCCTGCCCATCTCCCATGACTCCCCCTCCCCCTCGGCACCCTTCTTGCAGGTCCCTTCTTTTCATAAAGGCAAACAAATCATGGAACTAACAAGATACCTGCTGGACTTCACTGCTCGGTCAGCCACTTCCTGCCACATCTCCTTTGTCCCACCCACCCCCATCTTCGTCTAGGTGTTTATTTAAAATGATGAGCTCTCAGGGGCAAGGGACCCTGCTCTCCTATTTGTCAGCACAGCTCCTAGCACACTCCCGCTACAGCCACATCGGTAGGCAGCAATTCTCAAGAGACTTGCATGACTTGGGAGACAGCTGGCAGGATATGGAGCATTTCCTCTAGGCCACTTGTTTGAATCTGTCCCTCCTCAGTGGCAACACAAGCCCTCTGGTCGTTACTGCCAAACACAGAGCTGGGTGTGCACCGCAGTGCCTGACCCCATCCAGTCAGACCACTGGTCCCTGGAGCTGAGCCGAGCTGAAACAATGGGACGGGCTCAGCATCTTAACCCAGATCACCCCCTAGCTAGAGATTTATAGCAGGGAGGTCTGGGCTAACCCAAGTTAACTCCAGCTTGACAGAGGACTCTAGCTGCATATCCCTTCTATGCCGCAAACTCGGCAATCGGGGTGGGGGGGGTAGCAAGTACACTCCCAGGAGCTCCAGTGTCTGCCTAGAGGCCCCTACCTCAGCTGGTGGTCAGTGCAATCCCCTGGCCTGTCTCTTCTCCAAAAGCAACACTCCCTTCTTTGAAATAGGCTCAGCTGCACCGAACTTGCTCCCAGGAGGCGGTGCACTCGCTGAGCTGCCTCTGAACGCTGGCTGCCCGGGGCCTCCTTGTAAGGACACGAACCAGGTGCAGTGGGAATCTACCATGGTCTTTTCCAGGAGGTGCCAAAGGACCCTTTACATGTCATCACGGCCCTTAGGGTCGGGTATCATTGCCTCTGACTGTGCCAATGTCTTATCTTTCAGAAGAGGAAATAAAATATTCACAAGGGACCTGACCCGCTGTGAAATCTTCCCTGTCCCTGGCAAGGGATCAGTTTGTACCTTGAAGAATGTGGCTTTAACACTTATCCTAGCATTATAGATGGGTACAGCCCCGCAAATCTGCAGATATCCGCTTTATATCCATGGATATCCACATCCATGGATGCAGACACAGCTATCCCTGGACCATGTGGCGGATCGGATGTGGATACAAATTTCTGTATCTGCACAGGGCTCTTCAGATGGGCTCATATCAAAAGCATAGATCCAAACACTCCTAGACCAAGGGGGAGGTCAGACCCAGAACAGAACTTCTGTCTGAACCCAAACCAATCAGTGTACGTGCCGGTAGAGTCTGGCTTCCTCTTGATCCTCTTCTTCCCCAAGAGCAATAGGGCTGGTGTGTTAATGGTAGAGAAACAGATAACACCGAGGTCTCTAAAGCTTCTTCAGGTGCTGTCCTGCTATCTAATATGCTAATGAGGAAAGTGATTGAAAAGATGGAGAGGAAACCAAACTACATAACAGGGAAACTGATTTGCTGATCATAGAAACACCAAAAGAGTGCACGTCCTTACAGACAGAGTCACTAAATGATTAATCCATAGAAAACCCCTAGCAAAACTTTGCAGCCAAGATCAGCACTGCCAATTTGTAAACTAATGTCAGGGTTCGGTCAGAAACCAAGCTCAAATCGTAGCGCTGTAGGAGATCTGGTGGGGACATTTGGAGAGAAGTGCTTCCAGGGCCGGCTCTAGGCACCAGCGCTCCAAGCATGTGCTTGAGGTGGCACTTTCCAAGGGGCAGTACTCCAGCTCCTTTTTTTTTTTTCCACTTGGGGTGCAAAAAGCCGGGAGCCGGCCCTGAGTGGAGGTAAGATGCGGCAGTGGGGGGTGCAGGGAGGGCTGCAGGAAGTAACCCGGGGGGGGGGGCAGAGGAACCGCTCCCCCCCAACTCACCTCCGCTCCACTGCTGCCTGCTCCCCCAAGCATGCCGCCACTCTGCTTCTCCTCCCTCCCTCCCAGGCTTTCCACACAAATCAGCTGTTTTGCGGCAAGCCTGGAAGGGAGGGGAGAGAAGCAGAGCGGTGACGGCGCGCTCAGGGGAGCAGGTAGAGCGGAGGTGAACTGCGGCGGTGGGGGACGTGGGTAGGGCTGCAGGAAGTAACCCTAGGGCAGGCAGAGGAACCGCTCCCTCCCCCCGAGCTCACCTCTGCCTCCTCCCCCGAGCACGCCGCCGCTCCGCTTCTCCCAAGGATAGGAGGGGAAATGTGCGTGCCCGGGAGAGGAGATGGGGCCGGGGATTTGGGGAAGGGGTTGGGAAGGGGTGGAGTTGGGGTGGGGCTGGGGGGGCGAAGGAAAATTTTTTTGCTTGGGGCGGCAAAAAACTTGGAGCCGGCCCTAAGTGCTACCCCCATGCTGGCATCTCCCCAAAGCTCTGGGATGGGCAGCAGGTGAGCTGACTGCCCATGAAGCTAGATAGGCCCCTCCAGCAGTGCTGGCGTGGTGAAAGGTCAGTTGGCTTTCGGGACATTTCACATGACCACCACTGCACAAGGCAGATAACAATGGTATTGTTACTGGGTATTCTGTTACTCTCAGGCTACTAAGTACAGCAGCTACAGAACATCCTGCTGTGACTGCAGGCCCAAGAGGAGCATCCAGCTGTCATCCAGCCAAAATCTAAGCAATTCCAAAACCCCGCAAAAATCCATGTCTCCGGACACCGGCCAGCAGCACCCCCTGGATAGCTGACCCAGGGAACAGCCGGGCAGAGGAGCTGCCTGCTTTCACAGTGCAGCACGCACCCATGGAGTGAGTATCTAGACTGGAGCCCCCTGGTTCAGGAGACTCTGAACTGCGAAAAGGGGAAGTACAAACCCGAGGAATGAGGACTCTCCCTAATTCAGGAGTTGTTCCCTCTGCTTGTGACTCAGTTTTGCAATATACGCGCCACGTTAGATCCCCAGCTACTCCAGGACACAGCCAAATCTGCTTGTTTCAAGCTGAGAAAGGTGCAGAATCCACACTTTGAGATTAGACTGCTGCCGTGCACTCTACAGAACTCCAGGCTTTAAGACCATTCAGAGCTCACATTAGTGCAGAAGGCAACATGCCCACTCACTGACAGCACATTCCAATGGTATCCCCATGTCCACACTGGCTTCTGATCCATTTACAAGTGAAGTTTAACCATGACATGGATTTGGATTTGGGCACACGAGAGACAGTCTGCAACCGGACAGGGCTGCTTTAACATAACCAGCTGGTATGGCAGGTGCATACAAAACCGAGCCAATCATTCTCTCTGTCTCATAAGCTGTTTTTCAAACAGTATCTCCTGTAAAACACTCCCTTCTCTGATTTGGCAAACGCTGATACAGGCATTCCCAGGTTTTTGTTGCTGCTAGACCCCATCTGAGCTGCGATTAGACAGGAGCTAATATGTGAACTCCAACTATTGATTTTCCATCTCAATCAATGAGTGATCGAATACTTACCAAACATTTCTAAATGTAAGTTAAAAAACAGTGGTTTCCTTTACACTGTCAAGATAGAGACGGTTTGACCTTTCCAAGAGATCGATATTCTCCCTTATCTGGCCCATAAATATCTTCTCAAATGGCTGAGTCTGTAAGCCTGTTATTAAACCGCACATAAATTTCATCAGGAAGTGTAAAAATTCACTCTATAAAAGAGCCAAATTTCAATCTCACTTGCACTGGTGAAAATCAAGAGTAATTCCACTGAATTCTGGGAGGTTACACTGGGTTTACACCAGTGTCAGTGAGATGAGAATGAGGCCCCCCTAGTGTTTTAAAACCCTTTTGTAGCGATGTCACTGAGTTGCTATATTCCATAAGGGATCAGTGGGGAAAAAAGCAGTGCAGACAAGAATTCCCTGGAGCACAGCTGACATTCCTGTCTTCTAACTCAAGATCATTTCCTGTGTGCTGCCATTTCTATTAACCCTTTGATATCACAAGTCCACCTGCAATGTCATTTTTTAAAATGGCATCAACAGATGCACGTGGAAAAGTGGTCTCTAACCATTAAGCCATAAAATGCAATACACCCATTCATGTGCAAGACCCACCTCTGCACTCACAGGCTGGGTAACTGCTCATCCTAATCTCCGGATTTACACATACACTTACTGGTGTGTCACACAAATGGCTGGGTGTAGAATGCTGGAGATGCAAGTTTAGAAGCTGACTTTGAAAATTTGATCAGTATCAGAACAATCATCAAAAAAAGTCCAGGAGACCAAAAAACACCCACTGTTGTTGTCTCAGAAATACTAGATCCACACAGTGTTGTTAGTTCTCCGTGACAGTGTTATTTCATTGCAGAATATGTTGGTATAAGAGGAAATCCAATAGCCCCACTGGGATGCATTCATGCATTAATGTTTGCGAGGTGCTGTGGTGATAGGGGCCGGTATTGTATTCTCTCTGTCCAGTCAGATAATTTGCTCCATAGGCAAAGCACTGACCTGGGAGATGTGGGTTCTGTCCTTGGTTTATAAGTGAGAATGAGAGCAGGAGCATCAGAGTCCAAACTACAACTCCCATGAGGCAACGCACTAAAATGGGAAAGTGCCATTTAATGTTGAAATGACTCAAAACAAAGTGTTTTCAGGTCTCCTAGCAAATCAAAATGAAACACTTTAGTTCTGGAAACGTCCAAATGTTTTGATAGAAAGTGTCAAAATGAAATGTTTTGATGTTTAAAAAATGATTTTTTTTTTAATTTCTGTTCCACAAAAATTTTTATATTTCAACTTTCCCCTCTGATTTGGGATGAAAATAAAAATGGAACTCTTGGAATTTCCCACAGGATGGAAATTCTGAATTTCACTCAGCTCTAATCACAGCATTGAAAACTTTTACCTCTCTGGCGATTACAATGCTTGTGTCTAACTGGCTTTTCGAACGCTAGCCTTGGGCGACGCAGTGCCCCAAACTGCCCTGCTTCAACCTGCATTGTTGGAAGAGTTTTGGTTTCAGGATAGGATTTGCAAAGAAACAGAAGGGAGTGAGGTGTCCAAAGCCAATGGGAGTTGACTGCCTCATACCCTGGGGCTCCTTCAGGAACTTCAGCTTTAAGCAGAGGCTGTCAGACGTTCTCCCATTTTTTTCCCAACAAACTGCATTTTTCCAAACTTGAAAAGTTTTGCAGACTTTTTTTTTTTAATTTCTGCTTTTTTTTTTATGAAACCTAAAAACAGAAGAGAATCTAAATATTCCAAATTTTCATTTTCTCTCCCCTTCATCCTCTTTCCCTCCCCACGTTCTTTTAGAGACAAAAAAGGAGGCGAGAGAGGAAAAGGGGAAGAAATAGTAGGAGAAAGGCAGAGAAAAAAAGAGGAGAAAAAACAACCTGATTTGTTTTTTTTAAAACAAGAAATCATTTCCATTTCAGGACTGGCCGGAGCCTTCCTCTGTTTTCCTGCCTGGTTCTGGTCTGTATTGGTGACATGACTCAGCTTCCCGAACATAATGCATGGGTAACAGCAGCTGGGAAAAGTGACGTGTGCATTTACTCATCCACTTGCAATACATCTTACAAGCTGTGACTTAGGCCTGATGCTGCTCCAACTGACATCTCAGGCAAAACCCCCAGTGACATCAGTGGGCAGCAGTTTCTATGTCAACAGCAACACGCACCATAGCAGGACACACAAAGAGAAGCATAAATCAGACAGAAAGCTATGGAAGCAGCTAGTGCAAAGAGGCTCCTTGTTCTAGCCTCTTTGCTCCTCAGCTCAGTTGTCGATACTTATTTTTAGTTAAATTCATCTAGTCCTCTTTAGGTATGCTCTGAAACTGAGCCCAGACATTAGCCCAGACCACTCACGCTGACATACGTCATCTCACTTGCACCGCGATCAAGTTACTGGTGCAGGTGTGGCTATCCACAGCTCTGTAGAGGGGACCAGAATCAACAGACTCTGTAAGAGTGTGGGTTAAAAACTTGCATTCTGCTGCCTAGCATTAGCCAAAGAACACAAAGGAGACTGTGGGCCTGACGGGGCAACAGAAGTGCCCTAAAAGTGGGGGGGCCACTGGCATCCAAACTGTGCCCCCCCAAGGCTCTCAACCTCACACCAACACCTTTCTCCAATGCCCTACCCTTGCCCCACCCCTCCCCTCGCCTCTGCCCCTCATCGCACCCCTTCCTCCAAGGCCCCACTCATGTGCCATCTCTTCCCCCCAACACTCCACCTCACTCTCACTATCTTCCGACACCCCCCCCCCATCACTTGTCCTTACGGCCGGTAAAGAATGGGAAGGCATAGTCCTCCCACTTTTAAAAGTGATGGGCCTGATCCTCCCTCTGTTCCCTGGCATTGTCATTTACAGCCAGGTAAATTCTGATCTGGAAGCATCTTATGTTCACGCTGCACAAAAGCAAATGAAGACGCAAGGTGCAAGGCATGGGGGGGAATCAGGTCCTGTGTGAGACCCTAGCACATGTACTGGCCCATACTTATTCAAAACTCCATCTCCTGCCCCACAGCCCTGATTAGCCTAGCACCAGCCATGCACACAAGAAACTTCAGGTATGGGTTCTATCCTGTGAGCAGATATCTGAGCCATTAGCGATCATCTTCGAAAAGTCATGGAAGGTGGGAGAGATTCCAGAGGATGGGAAGAGGGCAAATATAGTGCCCCTCTACAAAAAGGGGAATAAGGACAATTACAGACCAGTCAGCTTAACTTCAATACCTGGAGAGATAATGTAGCAAATAATCAAGCAATCAATTTGCAAATACCTAGAAGATAATTTGATAAGCAATGGTCAGCATGGATTCATCAAGAACAAATTGCGTCAAGCCAACCTAACAGTTTGCTGTGACATGGTAACAAGCTTTGTGTATGGAGGGAAGCAGTAGATGTGGTATATTTTGACTTCGGTAAGGCTTTTGAGTTGGTCTTGCATGACCGTTTCATAAACAAAATAGGAAAACATCACCTAGATGGAGCTACTATAAAGTGGGTGCACAACTGGTTGGAAAACTGTTCCCAGAGAGCAGTTATCAGTGGCTCACAGTCATGCTGGAAGGACATAATGAATGGGATCCTTCAGTGATCAGTTCTGGGTCCTATTCTGTTCAATATCTTCATCAATGATTTAGATCAGGGGTCAGCAACCTCTGGCACGCGGCTCGCCAGGGTAAGCACCCTGGCAGGCCCGGCCAGTTTGTTTACCTGCCGCATCAGCAGGTTAGGCCGATTGCGGCTCCCACTGGCTGTGGTTCGCTGTTCCAGGCCAATGGGAACGGCGGAAAGTGGCACAGGCAAGAGATGTGCTGGCCGTGGCTTCCCATCACCCCTAGTGGCCTGGGATGGCAAACTGCGGCCAGTGGGAGCTGCGATTGGCTGAACCTGCCGATGTGGCAGGTAAACAAACTGGCCTGGACCACCAGGGTGCTTACCCTGGCAAGCCGTGTGTCAGAGGTTGCTGACCCCTGATTTAGATAATGGCATAGAGAGTACACTTATAAAGTTTGCGGACGATATCAAGCTGGGAGGGGTTGCAAGTGCTTTGGAGGATAGGATTAAAATTCAAAATGATCTGTACAAACTGGAGAAATGGTCTGAAGTAAATAGGATGAAATTCAGTAAGGAAAAATGCAAAGTACTCCAGTTAGGAAGGAAAAATTGGAAATGACTGCCTAGGAAGGAGCACTGCGGAAAGGGATCTGGGGGTCACAGTGGGTCACAAGCTAATTATGAGTGAAAAGCGTAACATTGTTACAAAAAAAGCAAACATCATTCTGAGGTATATTAGCAGGAGTGTTGTAAGCAACACACGAGAAGTAATTCTTCCGCTCTACTCTGTGCTGGTTAGGCCTCAGATGAAGTCTTATGCCCAGTTCTGGGTGCCACATTTCAGGAAAGATGTGGACAAATTGGAGAAAGTCCAAAGAAGAGTGACAGAAATGATTAAAGGTCTAGAAAACACGACCTATGAGGGAAGATTGAAAAAAAAAATGAGTTTGTTTAGCCTGGAGAAGAGAAGACTGAGAGGGGATGTGATAACAGTTTTCAAGTACATAAAAGGTTATTATAAGGAGAAGGGAGAAAAATTGTTCTTCTTAAACCTCTAAGGACAGGAAAAGAAGCAATGGGAGGTTGGTCTAGATCAGTGGTCCCCAATGCGGTGTCCATGGGAGCCATGGCGCCCACCGGGGCATCTGTGTGCACCTATGTACTGTCCAGCAGACGAGCATCCGCCAAAATGCCGCCGAGAAGCTGCGTCATCCAGAGGCATCGCTGCTGAAATGCCACTGATTTTTGGCGGCATTTCGGCGGCAACACCTATTGACGTTGCCGCTTCTCGGCGGCATTTCGGCAGATGCTCATCCGCCAGCCACAGTCCACAGTGGCTCGTCTTCTGGCGCCCGCCAGACGAAAAAGGTTGGGGACCATTGAGGAGCATAATACCTAGTCCTGCCATGAGTGCAGGGGACTGGATTAGATGCCTCTCGAGGTCCCTTCTAGTCCTATGATTCTATGATCTTTCCAACATTTTTAGAAGGATTTCTGTCTTTAAAACATTTGAAAAAGAAGCACAGAACAGATGGCTGGCATCTCCCCCAAAAGAGCTGGATTCCCCATAAGAGTATTACACACACCGAGTCAATGTCTCCCACATGCACCCAGCACAGAGCTTAAGTAAGGGTTTTCAGTGAAGTATAATAAACGACAACAACGATTACATACAAGGAGCAAGGTTCTTTGACAGTATCTCTGTGTTGCCTTTACTATTATCGCAAATATTTTTCTTAGAATAAAAGCTCTCGCTGCATGGAAAATGAGATTTCCTCTCTGCAGAGAAAACTGTCATTTACAATTTCTTTGAGACTAATTAAATTATTTAAAACGGCATAAAACAAGATTATAAAAATTTTACATATGACCTAGGTAAATTACATAATCTGCCACTTCATTCACTCATATAGATTACCATCCACAACAATTTTTCATCCTGTAAAGATACACCAAAACATATAGAATAAAACATGTTTTCTATACTAAAGGATTTATAATCTAACAGAAAATGTATATAAACCTGACATTATTCATAAGAAATAGATCAATGTTTTTCAGGCTGAGAAATTCATGATTTATTCTTCAGGATAAATCAGGTAAGTCCTTAAACTGTAACTTGGAAAACATTATGCACCCAATATGTATTTGTACACTGGAAAATGATGCAGGTTGCGACTGGTTCGCGTATGCATGTAACTTCATTTTCCATTCACTGTTTCTCTCTCATAGCCTAGATTCTCCATCTGTTGGGTCCTGCAGTGAAACCATTACAGGGTACTTATGCTATGATAGTCTTCTTCCATAGAAACGAGTATGATGATGTAATGCTAGCATGGGACTGACGAATGCCGGCATTATTATAGAAAGTGGTGCTGTGCAGGACTCCGCTTTCATTACAGTGCCATGTGATAAGCAAAGATGGCAAAACAAAACCATGACAACATTCCGACCATTGATTTATGCTCAAATCTGTGTGTGTCTGACAGCTTTCTCCTAATCTGAAAGCCCCCCTTCAATGCACAAAGGCTTGCATTATTTGCACTATACACTAGTGCCTTCCTTTCAGAAGGTGATCAGAGTGTTTGGAGCAGCAGTTCCTCTCAAGCATGCTCTCCACCCCCCACAATTATTCTGTATTTATAATTCAGTAGCGCCTAGAAGATTCAGCCACAATTAGGACCGTAGTGTATTAGGAACTGTAGAAACACATGGTAACACAATCTCCATCCTACAGAGCTTTTGGTCTTAAGAGAGAAGACAGATAAAGGGTGGGGCATACACACAGATCAAGTGACTTGCCCCAACATAGAACAGGCCATTTGGCAGGGCTAGCACCCAGCTTTCCTGATTCCCTCGTCCACTAGACTACACGGTCTCTTTCTGAACCATATCATCTTTGATCACCTGGAACCATGCAGAACCCTACACAGCAGAGTATCACCCATCACACAGTGCCAGGCAGCCTACTCATTTACCAGCTAGTAAGGATCCTGGTGCCTTCACACTCAATATAAGGAAGCGGAAAGCCCATTTTTTAGATCAATCACCACCAGAACAGGCAAGTAATTGGAGAAATTAGGTAGCAGTGGTAGCTGAATGGTAGCTAATGGGACACAGATCAGTCACTCCCCACCAGCTACCCTGTATCAGCCCTCTTGCTCCCCAACATTTCAGTGCAAAGAGAGATGCTGAATAAAAGGCAGCAGAATTCCAGTCTAATCAAGAGCATCAAGGAACGCCCTGAACAACAGTGACTGACACACGTTCCTGCCGTGGTTTCAAAAAGCTGCTCCGCTAGAGGTATGCTGCTCTGGGTCGCTTAACCAAAGGACCGTCTCTGACCGGGTCAGTAGCCTAACGCCCAATGTAGGATTTGGTGAGTAGGCCAAGACTTGGAGGAAATCAAATATCAGGTCCCCAGCAGCAGAAGCAGGAAGTAGAGAGGCAGCTAAAAAGGAAATGCAGAAAAGCTCTCCCTCTAAGAGGAAGTTGTGGCATCCAACTTGATTTCCCTTTGACTCCCCACTGGGAGATCAATTCCTGAGCTTCAGAACAAGTCCCCTTTGTGCAACAGAGCCCCAAGGAGGAGCACAGAGCTAATCCACTGGCACCTCAGGCAGCTGGAAGAGCAGCAGCAGAGCAGACACAGGGAGATAATAGTTACACTGAATGGGCCAGACCCCCTGCTGGTGCAAATCAGCCTAGCTCCAGTGAAGTCAATGGAGCCACACCATTTACACCAGTTGAGGATCTGCTCCCATATTCATAGAACCATTGGCATCCGCAGAGCGTGTTCTACATATTAACTAATTAACACTCATAGCACCCAATATTGTTAACTAGCCAATTTCAAAGCTGAGATTTCAACTCAGGAGTTCCAGGCTCCAAGCCTTAGTCCTCTCGGCCACACTGCCAGGCATATGTTGAGGATGGCATTTCTACAGCAGGGAAAGAGGCAGGGGCAGAAAGAGCTAACATGGATGGGTCACATCTTCCGAAGACCAGAGGCCTCCATTTTGCAGACACAGAGTTCAGTTCTGAATCTAGGTTTCCAAACCTTTCCAGGGTGCACGCGCGATGGTCCAGACTAGGGCGTAATCAAAGCTGAATCAAAAAGAAAGTGCTCATTGATTCCTAGAGCAAATTCACACCCTCTTTCAAGAGGCTCAGTGTTAGGTAGCAGAGAGGCAAGGTGGGGAAGGTCATATCTTTTATTTTGGACCAACGTCTGTTGGTGAAAGAGACAAGCTTTCAGACTACACAGAGTTCTTCTTCAGGTCTGGGAAAAGAGCTCCTAGTGCCACAGTTAAATACAAGATCAAACAGATAGTTTAGCATAAGTAGTTAGGACATATTCTAAGGTACCATTTAGGGTGACCAGATATCAAGTGGGAAAAATCAGGATGGGGGTGGGGGGCAATAGGAGCTTGTATAAGAAAAAGACCCAAAAATCAGGACTGTCCCTAAAATCGGGACATCTGGTTGCCTTAGGACCATTCAAGGTGAAGATGCCCATTAACACCCCTACAGTCATAGGTCAAAACGGGAAGGTAGTGGGTTACAGCCTGTTATAATGAGCCATAAATCCAGTGTCATTATTAAGACCATGGTTTTTAGTGTCTAGCAAACTTATGAATTTAAGGTCCTAGGCTTGTTTTTTGAAAATCATGTGCAGGTTTCCTCTGAGGATGACTGACATAGAGTGATTGCTTTGTGTTACCATGTACACACACACCCCCTACTCACCTGGCAATGGCATTCATTGTCCCAGCTGACTCTCTTTTTACTTGGCCTGGAGAGTGCAGAGCCATGTTTACATGTCCCTCCTGGGGCTTATCGGAGCATAAGGGCCACAGGGCATTAGTGGTTAATGCAGACAGCTATAATTCTCCCCAGTAAGGGCACAGAGACTGGTGTCACCATGTTAGCTGCTATTAATCAGGGATTTTTGTACCATTGACCATTTTCATATTGCACTGTGGAGACTGAGCACATGGGACTGACGCCAGGTGTTCGCATTCTTATGTTTGATTCTGCACTGCTGTGTGGGAGACTTCTACCCAGTCCTCACTCCCTGTCTCTTTTGACTGGCAGCGAATAAAACACTGAAGAACCCTGAGCTCAACTCCTGAGGATCAAGAACAAGTCTATTGTATCCCTCAACAATGAAGCCGCTAGCCAATCCAGGGACAGCCTGGGCTCTCTGAAGGGTCTCTCAAAGTATGAGCAACTGCAGCGACCCACTCTGTTCCACTCATATACCCCAACTCTGGCCTAAAGGGGCCACCTCCAGGAGTGTTTCAGAGTCGCAGCCGTGTTAGTCTGTTTTCACAAAAAGAACAGGAGAACTTGTGGCACCTTAGAGACTAACAAATCTATTTCAGCATGAGCTTTCATGAGCTACAGCTCACTTCTTCGGATGCATGGAATGGAACACACAGACAGGAGATATTTATACATACAGAGAACGTGAAAAGGTGGAAGTATGCATATCAACAGAGGAGTCTAATCAAATTGAATAGCTACTCTAAGTCAGGCAGGAATAAAAACATTGAAGTGATAATTAAAATGACCCCATAGAAGGTGTGAGGAGAACTTAAGATTGAAATAGATTCATTAGTGTAATGACCACCCACTTCCCAGTCGCTTGTTAGCTGATAATTGTATCTAATTTCATATTAATTAAGTTTCAGCAGTCTCTCTTTTGGAGTCTGTTTTGAAGTTTTTTGTTGAAGAATTGCCGACTTCAGGGCTATCGCGAGTGTAAGAGATTGAAGTGTTCTACACATTGGTTTGATGTTATGATTCATGATCGTCAGATTGTGTCCATTATGTTTTGCGTATAGAGACCTGTCCGAGTTGGCCAATGATAACAGGAGGGGCAATGTCTGGCACATACATGGCATATATCACGTTGGTAGATTGCAGGTAATGCCCGATGGTGGCATGAATGACGTCAACAAAGCACCGAGCCAGCTCTGTCCACATATCTATTCAAGTGACACCATCATAGGACCTAATCACATCAGCCACACCATCAGGGGCTCGTTCACCTGCACATCTACTAACTTAGATTCCATCATTTTATATGTATAGTTGGCATTATGTTTTTCAATGTGCATTACTTTACATTTATCAACAATGAATTTCATCTGCCATTTTGTTGCCCAGTCACCCAGTTTTGTGAGATCTTTTTGTAGCTTTACTTCACTAGGATTTAACTTCCACTTTTTGCCTCTCACTTCTTCTTTTACTCTGTTGTTTAGCCACGGTGGCACTTTTTTGTGCTCTTATTATGTTTTTTAATTTGGGATATACATTTAAGGTGAGCCTCTACTGTGGTGTCTTTAAAAAGTTTCCATGCAGCTTGCGGGGATTTCACTTTTTGTGCTCTACCTTTTGATTTCTGTTGAACTAACTTCCTCATTTTTGTGTAGTCCCCATTTCTGAAATTAAATGTGAGAGTGTTGGGCTGCTGGGGTGTTTTCCCCACCACAGGGATGTTATATTTAATTATATTATGGTCACTATTACCAAGCGGTCCAGCTATATTCACCTCTAGGAACTGATCCTGTGCTCCACTTAGGACTCAATCAAGAATTGCCTCTCCTCTTGTGAGTTCCAGGACTAGCTGCTCCAAGAAGCTTAAAATCCCCTTTTAGCTGCTCCTGTTCTCTGCTAGGAATACTGAGACCCACCAACTCATTACATGCTGGAGCAGCCACTGGATGGGAGCAACATTTGCTCACTATTTGTTAAGAGCGATGCTGTATATATGTAAACAGGTTATAGGTAATGTGCCAGTAGATGGCACTCAGGAGGTTTGCAGGAGCAATAAAACTTTGCCCTCTGCAAATGGCTTCTTTGGTGCATCTCCACCTCCATTCAAAACACTGTCCAGCTCACCCACATTAGAGTCTGTCTGTCTGGGGTTTAATAAGGTCCCCAGGGCCACCCACTGCTGATGAAACACCATAAAGGCCCTGCATGGGCACAGAAAGACTTGAACTCAGGGCGACATACGTGCTCTGTGGGACATGATGCAGGACACCCTAATCTCCAGATCCTGTAGGCCAAATCACATGGTCCCACTAGTGAACCAGAATGTGCCAGAGTTTTGGCAGACAGGCCTGGGGAGGGATAGGGCTGGCACATTCAGGACTATCTGGAGCCAGTCAAATCTCCACACGCACACCCCTTCGTAGTGGGAGGGCACAGCAATTGAAGGGTAGATTGTTTGCACCCACAAAGCCACCCTGCAGCCGTGGAAGGAGAATTCCTCTGCGCTCACAGCCCAAACCCCATGGAACTCCCCAGCACGGAACAAGCCCCATGTCAGAACTGCTCACAGTCTGTTCAAAATTCCCCATCAAGCTCTCCTGTTAATGCAGGGCTCCTTTTGCAACCTCAGTCGCATTCTTCAGTGCACAGAATAACTTGTATAGTTCAGAGCCCCTTTCACTGCAAACCGGTCAGTAACATGTTAGAAAGGCTACAAAGATCAGGAATGAGGAACTGGAAAAGGGAAGGCAGAAGTGTGCAGCTGAATGGGACTGTATTGCAAGGGCTAATGGACAGTAATAAAGCTTTGTGGGGGGTGTGTGTGTGTGTGTGTGTGTGTGTGTGTGTGTGTGTGTGTGTGTGTGTGTGTGTGTGTGTGTGTGTGTGTGTAAGAGCATGAGTTAAACCTCAGAACATCTCTGTAAAGTAGGCTGGAGAGCTACAATAGATCTTTCAATTTGCTGGTAATTCCGAAGAAAAACATTTAAAAAATCACTTGGGATTAAAATTAAATGTTTTGTTTGAACCAAAATTACACATTTTGGTTCCATTTTGAGCATTTTAAATGTTTTGGTTTTTAGATAAAATTAAAGGAAACTTTGAAACAAAAAGTCATTTCAAACCAAAAAACGTAAACTAAATATTTTGATTGGGAGGGAGGGGAAGGGTGGAGTTTTTTTCCTACCAAAACAATTCATTGAAATCAATGCACATTTGTAAAATGTTTGTGTCCCCAAATCTGCACTTTTCACACAAAAAAAGATTGTGTACAAAAGTTTCTCCCACCTCTAGTGGGTAGGTGTTATGATAATTGCTTTACAGATGGGGAAATGAAATACAGGTGCTTGCCCAAGGATCCTGACAGAGCTCTGGACAGAATCCAGGAGTCCTCGCTGTTACTACCATTAAACAAAACACACTCTGCTTCTTTCCGTTTGAACGAACAGTCTTAAACTAAAGCAAGGCCATTAGATCGGGAGTAGCTTTGTAATGGTCAGCGGAACTCATGATGGACTGGTCTGATCAGAGTTTGCAAAGTCATCATGGAGGGGGTGGGGGAAGGGTAAGATATTGTTCCCAACACTTTGCTACCACTGTTATAGGTGCCATAGAAAAATCCAACAAACAGAACTGGAAACACACCTGCAGTGGATGTGTGCGGCCAGCCATGCTGTTCGCCTATAAGGTCCCTTCCACCATACTCTGGAGCAGCTGGTAGGAGAGTCTGGTTCTTTGTATGGGTCAGGGAGTGATTGAATGATTGGCAGTGAAAATGTCGGCAGAGAAGCACTGACTATTTGTAGCTGAATTTTCTTGTCCTGCCTCTGAACTCACTCACAGCAGCTGGATGAGTTTGAGTTATTTCAGTGGGGTTATTCCCAAGTAACGGCAGTGTGAGATCAGAGTGTCACCCACTGCTCTTCACAAACAAAGATAAAAACAATTTAAAAGAGGAACTCTTGTCTATCTGAGCCCCGCACCAATAACTCCTACGATCTGACTCCGAATTACAGTCTCAGAGAGCCAACATCTGCATTGGACAGTCCCTTATTTAGCCACAGCTCCACTGATTCACCTTAATAGCCTGGTCCCCAAATCTGTTCAGAAATGTGGGGCCCTACAGAGCAGCATGGGCCAAATTCTGCTCTCACTTGCACTACTGCTGCCTATGGATGTCAGTCGGGTTGCACCAATGTTAACCACCAACAGAATTTGGCTGTACACGATCAGTCAGGACCAATACTTCCTCACTACAAACCTATTACTAAAATTTTAACATTCTCTCTCTCTCTCAGTATTTATATGGTCCCCAAGACAATAGTACACGAACGCCTCTCCAACGTGTCTGGCTTGGTTCTTACACATTTCCTGAAACCCATTTATTCAAAGGTGGTGTCACATTCAACACCACTGCTGGTATAAATCCTGCTAGAATTGGATGTTGCACATTTTTTTAAAAAATGGGCTAAAACTAGAGTTAGGAAAGGAAATGCCTGTAATTTATGTTGTGGAGAAGAAGGGGTTGCACGGAATAAAACCAGCAGGCAATTCCAAAAGACTGGCGCAACATTAACCAAACAAAATCATAATGGGATAGATTGTCATGTTAATAATGCAACTACTTGATCTATAGTTGAGTAGAACCTTGGCCTCAATTTGTACAATAAGCTGGAACAGTTTTATAATTTGGAGGTGCCGCATGGCGATTTTAGCTCCATTTGCTATCACAAAGACTTAGACAAACCACAGATTATGTCACCAACACATTCCTCATTCCACCTTCCAAAGGATGGCCAGGCAGGTCGACAATGAGTCTCACAAACAGGGCAAGACTTAAACAGGCTTGTTCTCAATTTTCCTCCCTGTCACCTTGAAGCAATGCACGTTTCTTTTGGGGGCATGATCTTTTTTTAAATCTCTACTTCTTAATCTAAGCTACAGAGGCATTTTAATACAGCCGTCATCTTGGGAACTGTGAGTGCCAGGGCTGGCTCCAGGCCCCAGCGCGCCAAGCGCGTGCTTGGGGCGGCACGCCGCAGGGGGCGCTCTGCCGGTTGCCAGGAGGGCGGCAGGCAGCTCCGGTGGACCTCCCACAGGCGTGCCTGCAGGAGGTCTATCGGAGCCGCGGGACCGGCGAGCAGCAGAGCACCCCCCGCTGCATGCCGCCGTGCTTGGGGAGGCGAAATGGCTAGAGCCGGCCTTGGTGAGCACCTAGCTACATTTGTGGATGCAACAGAAAAACTTAAGAGAGCTAAGATAATATGTAGGCAAATTACGCTGTCAGTTACCCAGATGTAACTTCACTGGCTTTATTGGAGTTTCTCAAGATTCACCCTTGATATTGGTGAACGTCTAAAGTCTACGTCAGGCTGTGCAGTTTCCTCTCACTTGCTTTCCATATGGGAACAAAATGGCTACAAGGAACAGCCTGGAACTTCTGCACTGCTTAGCACAGATGCGATCACAAATATTTAAAAAAAATCAAAAAAAGTTTAAAAATGAATGAAAACAGACTTTGCAAATGGGTCAAATGCACCAACCCAATTATCTGGAAGAGAATGTGTATTAGCTAATGTGTCCTTCTAAAATTTCAACAGCACTGTTGAGCAGTAATAAGAAAAATATGAATTTCAATAGCTGGAAAATGTCTGAAAACCTTGGCTTCCTCCTTCAAATGAAGAGATCAAATGTGTCAAGAGTGTTATACAAAGCAGGTCTTGCTAGGGAAGCTTATCCTGTTCTTCTCACAACTCAGTTTGCAGCAACGGTTCATTAATATCAAATTAAGAAATCCAAATCTCCCTTTCTATAGGCATAAGCATTTTTCTTTACAGCAGACTAAAACTTGCTGGGTTTTGCTTTATTTTCACCTGGCTTGTTGCGCTCATTGCTGTTTTCTTCTGGCTTGTAGCAGCTTGGAGCCATGAATTTGTAAGGCTGAGTTTCTGTGTTTTGGGTAGTGGTTGTTTTTTTAAACCAATGGTGACCTGGCATTTTCCAACCCAGTAAGTACCCAGGAAGCAGTGTACAAGGATGGATTTTATATTAGTCACTCTTCTATACATAAGATTTCAGAACAGTAGGATATATTCAGCACTCTCTAAAAGGAGATCTCTCTTTTAATGAAATGGAGTAACATGTTTGCACGGAATCTCTCTGGTTTGGGCCTCACATTTTATGTAATTTTTTAAAAAGCCATTACTGAAAGAAACCCTTAATTGTAGGTTAGTAAAGTTTATAGTCAATGAAGCAGCTTCCCTCCCCTCAAGACAGACAGCTGTCTCCAAACACACACTTTCAGGATCCCACATGAATAAACAATGAAGCACTCAAAGGCCTGTCCTTGAAGACGTTTGGCTGGCAGCAGTTTAGCCAAGTGCTGAATCTAATAAATGATTGATACCTGAAACTGCCCTACCAACTCCATTCTTTATTTTCAGTGCTGAACAGAGCTGGACTCCAGCTACAGAATCCAGATCCACATTTCGAATGCCCCAAAGTCTGGTGGAGGTTCATATCTGAGAAAGGTACATAAGTAAAGAGCAAAATTCACACCAGAGTTCAGGCTGCAAACTCTTCCAAGCGCTGGGGGTCCATCCTCCAGAACAAACCAAGGGCTCTCATCAACAGGAAGTCTGAAATTCAGGAACAAAATTATGCATTGGCCCGAGTATGGAGCAGCCCATATCAATGGTCAACACTGGTCCATCCGTTCCCTAGTGCAGTGGTCTGCAAACTGCGGGTCATGACCCTATACTGGGCCGCGGAATGTCAGGCACTGGGTCGCAGCAGCTCAGGTCAGCACCGCCACCCGGGCTGTTAAAAGTGCTGTTGATGGTGCTTCCCAGCTAAGGCAGGCTAGTGCCTACCTGTTCTGACACCGCGCTGCGCCCCGGAAGCAGCCAGCAGCATGTCCGGCTCTTAGCTGGGGGTGGGGGAGATGATGGGAATCTGTGCACTGCCCCCCCTCCCCGAGCACCAGCTCGACACTGGTTCCTGGCCAATGGGAGCTTGGGGGGGACAGTGCCTGCGGGTGAGAGCCACACAGAGCCACTTGCACACCTCTGACTAGGAGCCAGACCTGCAGCTGGCTGCTTCCGGGGCACAGCAAGATCCGTGGTGCCAGGACAGGCAGGAAGCCTGCCTTAGTACCCCCGCTTGCCGCGGATTGGGAGCTGCCCGAGGTAAGCCTGCACCCCAACCCCCTGCCCCAGCCTTGAGCACCTCCCAAACCCAGAGCCCCTTCCTGCCCTCATCCCTGGCCCCACTCTAGAGCCTGCACCCCCAGCCCAGAGCCTTGACCCCTTTCTGCACCCCAACTCCCTGCCCCAGCCCTGAGCACCTCACAAACCCAGAGCCCTCTCCTGCATCTCAAACCCCTCATCCCCACCCCAGAGCCTGCACCCTCAGCCCAGAGCCCTGAGCCCCTCTCCCTGCCCACACCCTGAACCCCTCATTCCCGGCCCCATCCCACAGCCCTCACCCCCACACCCCAACCCTCCGCCCCAGCCCTGAGCCCCTTCCATACCCCAAACCCTTCATCCCCAGCTCCGTTGGGTCACAGGCATCAACAATTTTCTTCAACTGGGTGGCCAGAAAAAAAAAGTTTGAAAACCACTGCCCTAGGGTCTTCACTCTTGCCAACCACTTTTGGAGACCACATTACATTCAAGTAAAGTGTTTTTGCATTAATAATAAGTATATTACCAATGACTGAGAAGCAAAAAAAACCTTCCCCTTATTCCTATTATGTCAATAAAACATCCAGCACTTTTGAGTGTTCTTCTGGAATCTTTTGGGTAGTATCATCCAGCCAATTAACTTCATCTATCAAAGACTGACGGACAATAAAACTAATCTAAATACAGGGCTTGAGCTGGGGTGAGGTGCAAAGTTGGAATGAAAGGCAGAGAAATGCAATTTTAATAAGAAGAATCACAATTCCCACATTAGACACAAACACACAAAGTCAGCAATCAAGAAGAAACCCAATTACAAGATATTAAACACAAGGCAAAAAAGCTTAGCCTCTCCCACGCACACCCCAACCAGACACGCCGGTCTCCCAACTCTGCTGAACGAACAGCCCTCACCCCAGCCACCAACTGTAACATCATGACACAGTAAATATACAGTTTAATTCAACCCAAAGAAAAAGCTGTAGTATTCAGTATGTACCCCACATATAGATCATATCAGCAGGTTTACCTAAACCCACGGCCAGGGAGGGGAAACTCGGTGAATTAGTGTAATGGCTACTCCAGTGATGGCAATACAAAGAAAGTATTTAGAAAAACTAGTGCACAGGAACTATAGAAAAAAACATGAAATGAATACATTGATCACTGACAGGAAAAGAGTAAACGCCTGTTTCCGTCATCTTACAGTAACCTTAGGCATTAAAACCTCTACACTTGGATCAGTGAAAGCATTAATTATCATGTCCATCAAGAATATCATCGTCAAACTGCCTTTTACCATGCTAATGAATATCCAGTTTTAGATAGATAGATAGATAGAAGCGGCTCTTGCTCTAATAGTCATTTTACAGATAATTGCTTAGAAAATCTAATTTTAAAATTTCTAGTTCTGTAAGTGAATCAATTATGCAATAAAATTGCATGTTACTTAAATGGCTAGACAATTTAATATTTGAGGAACCATTTGAAAGGACCCCAACATTTCATAAAGTCGGAATGTAACCCTGTGTTGCCAAAGCAGGGGGTGGAATTTATCTCTTTCCCACTTACATTGATGGGAGCCATGGGGCTGAATCTCTGAACATTGAGGAGAAAGTGTCATTATAATGAGCATTTCCTCTTCCCCTCTAATTTTATGGCTGTGTGGATTTTAGGGTCTGGAGGGGTAAAATTCAGGCCTGTGGCCATCTCTGCCTCCTGCAGCCGGAACCAGCTCCTTTGGTTAACTGCCTTCTAGAATGCAACATTGAGCTTCTTCCAGTCACTAGCTGGGAGCCGGCATCATGACATCACCAGTTCTCTCTCTGGTCCTTCAGTGGTAGATGCTCACTCACAGGATTTTAATAGCTTCAAATGGATGGTTAGAAAAAGACTAGTGGAGTCACCTTGGGACAAAGGCATTAGAGACTCAGAACTAGCACCTCGCTCCCTACACCACAGCTCTGTGTATCGGTGGCTTGCCAGCTAGAACGCTGACCAGTCTCACAACCTTGTCCCTTGGCATCATTTCTCAGCCCACCCAGACGCTTTGTGTTGATTGCCTTTAGCATTATCATCACGATCACCATATTGCAGTTAGCTCCGTTCGTCTTTCAAATCTAAAGTCACAGAGTGTAAGTCCAGAGGGGAGCAACAGATCATCCAGTCCGGCCTTCTCGATAGCCCAGGCCACTGCCACCCGCACACTAAACCCAACACCCAAAATAAGTGTCTCACAGGAGTATGGCAGCCCACAGGAGACTGGACTATTATCTGCCACAGCCAGCGAACGAGAGGGACCAAGCTTCACCAGTGCCCAAGCCCCTGCAATGGCAGGGAAAGGATGATGTGAGATGCACTGAAATGGTCCTAGCAAGTGACCCGCACCCACCTGCTGCAGAGGAAGGAGAGAAACCCCCAAGGTCCCGGCCAGTCTGGCCTGGGGGACAATTCCTACCCAACCTCACTTATAGCGATGAGCTGGACCCTGAGCATGTGAGCTCCAACCAGCCAGCCAAGCACTTGAGAGAGAATGTGCAGTGCCCCCTCCGAGCCCTGCCCCTCCCCACTCAATGTCCCATCTCCAGCCCCCGCCGGCCCTGATGCTTCAGAGGAAGTTGATTTAAAAAAACCCAAACAGAACACACTGGGGTAGGGGAGAGGAATCCCTTCTGACCCCTGAAACGCTGAGGCATGAGCTTTTAGAGAAATAAAGCAAAGCAAGCCCCAGGCTGGCTGAGATCTGCCCCGTCGCACTTGTCCCTTCCACACACCAGCACTCAGACATTGCCCTGCTCGCTCACAGGTCAGCTAGAAGAGTGCAAGCCAAAGAATGCGTGTGACAAAGGCAGAGTCAGAGCGAGGCACTGAAAGTGCCAAAAAATGCACTTTCAAATCAATCATAACGATTTGTGAATTCGGGCTGATTCTGCAAGCAGCTTGGACTGACAAAAAAAAAATTTTTATTTTGTTTTTAATAGAAGTCAGTTTCACTTTGAAAATGTCAAAACGAAACATTTCAACTTTTCATTTTGACACGTTTCATTCTGAAAATTAGCTAGATTTATTATTTTAAAAGAAAAGAATTTTTTTTACCCAAACCAGAATTATTTTGGGTTTTCATTCCAGCAGAAAAAAACTTGAAAAATTTCCATTTTGGGTCAGCCTGAAGTGATTTTTGGGGGGAGGTGGAGATTTTACAGTGAGGCCACTAAACAGAAAAGTCAATGATTCACTCAGCTCTAAATAGTGCGAGAGTCTTTTGCACTTGTTTAGCGACTCCCACTTGAAAATCTCAGCATCTTTACACATGCTACTGAGTTTAACTTTGCAGTGCCCCACTGAGGTCGGGAACATCATCCCATTTCACTCAGCTAGGGAAACGGAGGGTCAGAGAAGTTAGTATCCCCTTTTCAGGCTTGGAGGTCTAAGCAAACAGGCTGCTTTTCATTGGTGCTGGGATCTCACCAGGAATGCTCAGCACGTTGGAAAATCAGCCCACTGATGATGATGCCAAAACAGGACGTTAAGTGCCAAACTCCAGACAAACAAGTTTAATACTGTTGGCCTGAGTAATGTGTCCCTAATCACATGGCAGATTTGTAGCAACGAAGGGGAGAGGATCCAGCTCTCTCCACTACCAGAGAACCTCTCCCCTCAAGAAAGCATTCAGGTACTTGCTGTGCAGTTTTACACATCACCCTGCCCAAAAACAGGCTCCACCACCACCCCACCTCCACAACAGGGAAGAAACCAGAAATCTTTTAGAGTGACTGAATCTTTTGTGAATTTCCATGATCATTTACACTATTTCTTTAAGCGTAACTGTTTCTATAGCCATAAAACGAACATACATTAGGATAACACAGCACCTAACGGCCTTGCCCACACACTTTCACAGAGCTGCAGGCCCTGGATTAGCACAGAAGAACAGTTAGGCTCCCTAATGCCTTTTGCTATTAGTGTATAAAGCAATGCAATTAAGAAGGATGCACAGCAATGCAAAGAACCCCATGTTTTCATTGTGTAGCACTCGCCCCTCACACGTCTGTCTCTGCATCGCTGGTAGATGCTGTTCCCTTTGTGGCGGTTTGTCCAGCGTTTGACTGTAAGCTGTTCAGGGGAAGCAACACACACACCCTTTAAGTATGTACAAAGCACTTAATATCCGAGGGCAGCGGTATAAAGAAAAACACCGAGTCTGGCCAAGGAGAGCTCAGAACAATTCAAACGGACAGACAGGGCGAAGATGGCTTGATAGCACCTCACCATTCCCCAGCCCTGGGCTTGGTCCCCATGATGGCAGCCGGAGGCCAGCAGGCTGCAGGGAAGGTCAGGATGCGCCCCCCTTTCCATTGCCATGCCCTTTGTGATGACTATGGGAGGGCACTGCATTCCACTACAGCAGCGCCAAAGATCCTCCCATGGGCAGGTCCGGTGGCTTTCTACCAGCAGAGCAGCACTGGGCCTGGCCCGGGTAATATCCTGGAGTCACATCAGCACAGCAGAATCACAGCTGCCATGTAAAAAAGAAAAGCCAGTTTCTAGTCTTTACGGTTGCAAAGAAAAGCTTGAAAGTGTGACTCAAGTGTCACCGATGCAGCTCCATCTGCCTGACTCTGCAGGCAGCCCCAGACGATCCCTCTGAGGGGGTGATTTGTCCCACACATCTCACTGGGCGGGTACTGCTCTGGGGGCCTCACCAGCCCCACCTCAGTAGGGAACTCTGTGTGGGGCAGGTGAAGAAGAGCACCGCAGGTCCCCCCACAAGCTGGGGGGAATCTAGGGGCCTCCCTGCTGCCCCGCTGGGTATGGTGCTACTCCTCCTGTGCAAAGGGGGGTCTTGCTGCTGTTCCTGGTGGAAAGCCATGGGGGCCGTGCCACTGTCCCTGCACTTTGGGGAGGGAAGGGACCCCCCCCCAGCCACTAGCACTGAGAGCAGGACCATGGCAGAGCAACAGAGAGCCCCATGTTGGAGTGCTCCCAAGGCACCTGCATTTCCCCTATGTTGTGCCTCAGGCTCTGGAAAGACCTGCCACAAGGAGGCTGCCCTGCCATCCTCCCCTCACCACGGGCACTGGTCCTACCATCCCTAACAACACAGACAGAAAGACAAAACCATTGCCCCTTGGGACAAAGGCCAAGAGAGACCCCAGCACCCGGGATCTAACCCTGCAGGGCTAATTGAGTCCACACACCCGGAGGGTTAGAATGCCAGGGAGCCTGTCTCTTGACTGGCTGTTTCCTTTCCAAACTGTGAAGTCTCTCAGTCCCACACGCTGTGCTTGTCATCTTTTTGGACTGCGACTAAAGAATCTGGCAAGCCGCCAGTATCCTTTCACCTCCACGTTAACTCCGGCAAAGCTCTGCTATTGGGAGGGATGCCTGGAATGACAGCACTTTCTCCCATGTCCAAGAGGATCTGCTGCCGTGAAGGGATTGAGAGGAGGAGGATCAGGGAGCAAAGAAAAAAAACACAAAATTCTCACCCACTTTGCTAAGAATCACAATCTCCCCTCCCCTTTGTCTAATTAACTTGATGTGACACAAAACACTCTCCCGTTTTCCCCCACTGGAATGTGCTAGAAAAGCAGCCAGGCAAAAACAGAATAAGACAACGGAGCCAAAGTCTACATTTAAGGCTAGGTAGAGCCTTTGGACTCAGGCCTGAGACAGGGTCCGTATGTAGCTGCATCAGTCCAGGAGGCGCACTTTCTCCTGCCTTGTCATGCATGAGAAATTTGTCACCTTTTTGGGGGGTTCAACTTGTTTCCCCACCTGGTGCCTGGACAGCTCAGCTGGCTGGTGCATTTAGGGGCAGAGTCATGGCTCCACCCATACCCTGCCCCACCCTGCCCACTTACGAGGACGGGTACCACAGGTGTGCAAGGCCCCCATGCCCAGAACTGCCATCTGAGTAGTCCACACCCAGCGTATTCAGAGGGGAGCAGCCCTCACTTCCACTTACTACTCCCCTCTGCAGGCACATTTGGGCTGGGGACTGAATGTTGGTCTCCAGTCACTGCAGGAAGAGTCTGACTGAAGAGCATGGCTAGTCTGAGCACTTCCAGATCCGGACAGGTGGAGGGCCATCAGCGAAGCACCAGGTACAGGCCACATCCTGAGACATGCTGGACTGATGCTACTGCTGGTCTGATGTCACAGATCCTAGACTTTGGGTCAGGAGATTTCGGTCCAATTGCTAGGGGCAGCTGAGTTCAGGGACTGAGCAGGTGGTTTTCTGCACACCCTGTTCTCATATAGGATTATTATGAATGGAGACTTTAATCAGTTTGATTATTTTAATCAGTTCAGCACGTGTTCTCTCTCAGGTCTGTAGAGCACTGAATTTGAATGCATGCTCCCTACAACCACTACTGGTAGGGGAAGGGGAAATGGAACAGTTTAAGACAGAAGATGATATTGGCAAGGCATCACCACCAGGAGAACGTGAACAGTGATATCATGATCACAACACACAGGACATTACATGTGGAGCTTTACCTGCTAATGGAAAAAAAATGTAAATGAGTCACTGACTCAGAGCAACTCAGCTGAAAGTGTATTTAGGATCAGACAAAAAGACTATGGCCACAGAGGAGTTTTGGACCATGTGCATATTCTCTCTGGGTAGTGATCCTGGGCCATGCCTTGCCACATACAGATCCACAAGTCTCTTTCCCGTGCTGGATTTGTAATCATTAGGGCTCTCCTGATTCCACGGATATCAAGTGGAGTTTGGCCAATGACTTCTGTGAGAGCAGGATCAGGCCCCTACACTGAGCAGACATCCAGCTTCTTTGGAACATCTCCATTGAGATATCAAGTTTCCACTTTTCCTTAAACTTCTCTCTGCTTTGGACTCGTCCACTTCCACAGGTTTGGTTTCTGGTGGGTTGGCTCTGGCTGGGCTTCCTTTTACAGGGAAAAATAAACCCAGAGAGCCTCATTTTCCTCAACATTGAAGATTCCAGGAAGAAGAACCGGACGCCAGTTTTCTGCAAAAACTCAAGGCTGCCCTGACTTGCCACCCCCTGTGGCCCCTTCACTGACACCAACAGCCCCTGGAACTCTGATTGCAATAAACCACGTCTTGCAAATTTACAAGCACAAGAAACAGTGGCCAGATGGCATCTCCTGCTCCGGTGGCTCTTGTCTCCAAAGCCAAGGGGTGACTTTGTCACAATGGATGTGTCTGCACTAGAATGGAGTTCAGGAATCCCACATCAGGTGCGGTTATCAGCACAAGGAAGGTGCATTCTAGTTTGCAGTTCTTACCATTCCACCTTCGGTTATGTTAGGTCCAACAGAAATCCTACAGAGAGCCACCAGCCTGCTGTTGTACTGCATGACAATGCAGAGCACGTATTCTTTTTAAGACACGGGCTTTTCATTTGTCTATCAAACAAGTATACAAATAACACACACACATGAGATACAGGTGCCACACATCAGTCAATCACAACAATAATGTGGCACTTCAGTAATTGAGGTTCCTTCACTGTTTGAGTTTCCAATCTAATCAGATCTTGGCAGATTTAAAAACAAAAAATACCCCACACTTACCTGCGCTCAAACTCTGCTAATTCTTCTGCTCACAGGTAGTGGCATTTATAGGACATGCTGCCTCTACATGACTGAAATAGCTGCCTGCCTTAATCAGCATATGATCAAATAGTTCCACTCAGGAGAGCTACAGCCCTGACTGACAAGACAGTTATAAAAATAAAAGTGGGGTTTAAATATAGCTAGTTCAGGTCTGGTAGCATGGAGTATTGTATTATAGGAGTCTACATCATTTCCCTTGAATTAACACACTCCATATTCTTGTTCTTGTTGTACCTATATCGATCAGAGCAGTTACCAGGTCTGGGTTGGAGAGGGGAGCTGGAATGGCCTCCAGCCTTCTCATTAGATAGAGGGACATGGCCAGCAGTATTTCATTAGTAATAAATATTCCGCGATTGAGAGTTCACGTACCAGCTGGATGTGTGCGGATGCTCTCTGTGCAATCAGCTAGGTGTGTGTGTGTACACATGGAGAGACACCCGCCTGGTGTGAATGAATGTGGGTGGGGTATACAGAAGGGTGAATGTATCTGCACATTAGCCAGCTAAGCACTATCCAATGCCACCCCGTCTCCTGGAGCAGTGGGTTCGCCGCATCCCCCCAAATCTACCACCCGCTGTGATGTGTTCAGTTTGCAGGAGGGGTTGGGGGGATCGTTCTCATTATCACACGCGTTCAGCGATCAGACCCCCCCCGTAGTGTCACGGAAATCGTTAGCACCGAGAAAACAAATCAGCCGCCAGCCTCCGCCTCGCCTCGCCGCTGCCTGCGCAGCCGACTGCCCGGAGCGCGCGTGCTGGGCTGCGGGAGACGCAGGGGAACCAGCCGCCTCTCCCAGTCCCCCTCCCCGCCGGGCACTGCGGGGTCTCTGGGCTCGGCTGCCCGGGCACCTACCTTTGCCTTCCATTGCGGAGCCGGGCGAGCGGCGGGAAGTTGCCGCAGCAGACGCGCCCTCTCCAGCCCGGGCTGCGGGAGCTGCTCGGCCGGACTTCCTAGCCCGCGGGTCGCAGCCAGCAGCGGCGAGGAGGGAGCCGAGGGGCGCCGGGCTGCAGCTGGGGGTCACCTGGAGCCGCACCCCGGAGCTGTCCGCCAGTGCGGTGCTGCAGGTGCAAGTGGCACAGCCGCCCACTCGGATTTGCATGGAGCCGGCGCGCATGCCCACGGCTCCCCCCAATGCATCCCCAGCTCAGCCCATAGCGATCCCTGCCGAAGAGCCGAGCTCCTCTGCTGAAAATAAACACCGGACTGGATGTTCCCTGCAAGCCAAAGAAAGTGGAGTGGATCGTGCATCCCTCTCAGCTGAGAGCTGCCCTGGGCGTGCCAGGTTGCTGGAGGATGAGGCAGTATTTGCATTCCCTGGGGTTCAGATTCTCCTCTAGTTGCTCCCTTGTCCGTTCACCTATGGAGCCCTATAACCAGCATATACCGCCACATGGCAGCCTCTCCCCACTGCTCAGCAAACAGATCTGATGCCAGAGTGGTCTCCTATTGTGGAAACCAAATCACCTTCATGCAACAGAGCCAGCCACTTCATTAGCAGTATTTTAAAGGATTTTAACGCATCCATGCACACAAAAGTTTAAGAGTTGCATGGAAAAAAAAACTGATGTACATGTGCAAAATAGGCCTTTGTGTATGTAAATGTATGAATATGCAAAACCCTGGCTTATGCATCATCTGTTTTCAACATATAATTTGTATACATGTGCAATTTTGTACATGGATTTTTTTAAAAAATCTGGCCCAGAACATTCATTGATGTTAAGCTCAGAAGAGACCATTATGATCATCTAATCTGGCCTCCTGCGTGGCACAGACCAGAGTATTTCACCAAGTAATTCCTGGATCTAGCCTACGGCTCCTGGTTGAGCTGGAGCAGATCTTGCAGAAAGCCATCCAGTCTGCATTTGAAAACTCCAAGTGGTGGAGAACCTACCACAGCTGTAGACAAGCTCTTCAGATGGTTAATTACCATCACTGTTAAAAATCGATACCTTACTTCTACTCTGAATGTATCCAGCTTCAACATCCAACCACTGGATCTTGCTCCATGTTTGTCTGCTAAATTAAAGAGCCCTCTACTACTGGCAGAAGCGTTCTCTCAGTGGAAATCCTTGTAGGCCGTATCATATCACACAAGCCTTCTCTTGGATAAACTGAATAGATTACAATCCAGACATTTCTCTAGCAGAATGGTTTTCCAGGCCTTGACTCATTCTTGTAACTTTTTGCTGTACCCTTTCCAGTTTTTAAATATTTTCTTTTTGGAGCGTGGCCCTTGGAACTGGACAGAATAGTCTAGTAATGATCTCACTCATGCTGTATACAGAAGCAATGCCACCTCCCTACACCTAGTGGATAGCCCCTGCTTATCCTGGACTTTTATCCAAGGGCCATGTTTGCCATTTTAGTATGGCACTGCACTGGTTGCACATGTTCAACTGGTTATGTGTCATGACCCCTAAGTCCTTTACAGAGTCACCACTTTCCAGGAAACAGTCCCCATCCTAGAAGTGGGACCTACATTCATTTCTCCTAGATGTATAACCTTATATTTGGCTGTGTGACAAAGTTCCTCCTCTACCTTCGTGGGTCCTGCACTTCTTGGCAGATTTGCTCACCTCTGTGATATTCCCCACAGTCTGGGTCAACTCCTCCTGTGTCTGATCAGGACTTGGGAGGTTTGGGGGAACCCGGGCCCACCTCTACTCCGGGTTCCAGCCCAGGGCCCTGTGGATCGCAGCTGCCTATAGTGCTTCCTGTAACAGCTGCATGACAGCTACAACTCCCTGGGCTACTTCCCCATGGCCTCCTCCAAACACTTTCTTTATCATCACCACAGGACCTTCCTCCTGGTGTCTGATAACGCTTGTCCTCCTCAATCCTCCAGCAGTACACGCTCTCACTCTCAGCTCCTAGCCTTCTTGCTCCCAGCTCCTCACACACGCTCCTTCTCCTCTGGCTCCTCCCTGCCTGACTGGAGTGAGCTCCTTTTTAAAGCCAGGTGCCCTGATTAGCCTGCCTTGATTGGCTGCAGGTGTTCTAATTAAAGTAGCTATCTCTACTGCCTTCTAGAAAGATCTTAATTGGCTCCAGGTGCCTTGATTAACCTGGAGCAACTGCCATTTGGTTACCAGGGTACTAGGGATTTGTTTAGCCTGGGGCTAACATACCTGTTTCTCAGTACTTTACTGTAGCCATCTGGCCTTGCCCCATCACAGCTGTTAAAATGGATGATGTTCAAGTGAACCCAGCTTGCCATGTGGTCCAGATCACTCTTTAGAATTGACCCGTCCTTATCAATGTTAACCACTCCGCCAATTTTTGTGCAAACTTTACCAGCAACTGTATTATATTGGACCAAGGACAGATCCCAATGGATGAGGCTAACCTTTTAAAATTATTTTTTCAGGTCTACCAGTTAGTTTTTAATCCATTTAATATGTTCTACCTTGATTTTATATAGTGCTAATTTTGTAATTAGATTGTGGTGTGGTACTAGCCAAATACTTTACAGGAGTCTTAAGTATACTAAGTCAACATGCTCCTTTTATCAGCCAAACTTGTGATTTCACCAAAAAGTGAGAGCAATTTGGTTTCCTTTAATTGTTTACTCACTGAGCCCATATCAGCTTTTCCATGAGTTTGCCCAGGATCAACATCAGGCTAACTGGCCTATAGTTTCCTGGGTCATCCTGTTCACCTTTGAAATGTTGACACAACATTAGCTTCTTTTTCCAGTCCTCTCTGGATCTTTCCTATGGTTCTAAGATTTGTTTAAAAAAAAACCCATCAAAGGCTCTGAGAGCTCCTCAGTACAACTAGCTACTGAAAAAATTTCCTGTCCCAAATAGCGACCGTTAAAATCTCAAAACTTTTCATTAATTGAAAATCCAAAACATTTTCTGTTCAACTTCAAGTCAATCAAAGTTTCATTTCAGTAATTACAAAAGTGTTTTCATTTTGATCTTTTTTCTTTTTATTAGCCTTATTTTGAGCCTACATGTACTAAAACCTTTGAATAAAAAGTTGTTTCGACTCAAAACCCCAAAACTTTCTATTTTGAAAATGTTGAAATGGGATGTTTTTCACAATTCCTGTATTTGTTTTCCCAATAATTTTTTGAGTCATGGGATTTGCTGAAATTGAACCTGTTTCATGAACAAATTCAGCTTCAATAAATCAGTATTTGGGAGCAAAAGAAATCAACAAAAATAAATAAATAAATAACCGCAAAGCCCCCTCGTTTTTTAATCCCTTATTTTCAGGTCAAAAAATTCCTGACCAGTTCTACACTCAGTCAATTCTTTTAAAACTCGGGTTCAAGTTATTCAGTCTTGCAGATTTAAAAATGTTTAATTGTAGGAGTAGCTCTTTATCACTTTCCCTAGTTACTTTTACTTGCATGCTTTTAGCAATAATGCTTAGCACCCTGATGCCATGGTAATGAGCATCATATATGTACTGAGGCAAATAGATAAATGGGTATGTTACACGGTCATAATAATACATACTGATAATAAGCGAATATTAACCCGCACTTGAAAAATAAAGGCTCAGTTCAGTAAAGCATTTGAGCACATGCTTAAGTTTCATTGACTTAAATTTAAGCATCTGCTTAAGTATTTTCCTGAACTGCGCTTAAATGAACTAAATACAGATTTTGTCCTGAAATGTGATTCATATGGGAAGGGCCCCTCTGGAGCCAAATGACTATAACAGAACTCTGTGCAAGGGAGTAAACAGCTGGGGCACAGATTCTCAGCTGACGTACATTGCCCTGGAGCTAGGACCATTGACACCATCTGAGAATCTGGCCCCTGCCTATCACACTCTATTAACGATCTTTTTATTGTTATTATCTTTTTCACGTTCTTTCTCATTTGCAAAATTCTGTCAGTCATTCACAATAGGGGTCAGCTGCTTTCTTTTGCAGTAACATTTTAAGGTTCCATGTTTTGTCTTACTTATATTTCATATTTATTCTTCTTCTCACTGTCTTTCCAGTATATTTTAAAGGGGGAAACTTCAGGTATTCCTAGCTGTTGGCTTTCTTATGTGTTTCCAAATATTTTTAATTTGTGTCTATAGGCACTCGGATTTATTTTTAAATGGCAAACATCAATCATTTCCCACTCCATCATTCTATTGCACAATTTAGGCCCCAGTCCTGCAAAGACAATGTAAGCACTGTAAATAGTCGCGTTCAGTCAATATCAATGGGAGGACCCACAGTGCATAAAGCTAAGCAGATACATAGGTCTGTACAGAGCCAGAAGCATGAGAACTCCAGAAAGGAGAAGGAAAACTCCAAATTATTCACAAAAGTCCAGAACCAAAAAATAAAGTTAAAGTTGGTGCAAACAAAGCATGTAAAGACAAACATGGTATTTTCTTACAATATTTTATTCCGTGGTTATTTATTTAGTTTGATTTCTTGATACATTTAGGAAGGAGCACCTCTCTCCAGCACTCAGGCACATTTCAAATAGACAGTTATAATCACTGCACTCATACGCTCACTGAAAAGCAAACTATCATGGATAATTAAACATAATGGGAGTGTTTGATGGATATAGTCCAAAGCTGCTGAAACCAGGTGTGTTGAAAGCTTGTCCCTTTCACCAATAAAAGATATGACCTCTCACCTTGTCTCTTCCATTGCAATAGGCATCTGCGTTGCTTGGTTTTATAAGAAGTTTTGAATCTCTTATTTTCAGGTGACCTGAAAAGGATAAAGTGGGATTGTCTCTTACCTGGCTTCTTGATGAAGCATAAGGAAGGTGTCGTAGCTTCCTGCTCAGATTTGAACCTTAGCGTTCATAACCTGAGAAGCTAGCATGAACCCCTCTAAGCTTAATTACCAGCTCAGATTTGATCTCGCTGCCACCATCCAAAAATTCCAGGGTTTTGGCTCCCTCTGGTCTCCCCAAAACCTTCCCTGGAGAGACCCCAGCACTCAGAGACCTCGATCTCACAACAAAGGGAAATAACCCACTTCCCTCCCCCTCTCTCCCCACCCAGACTTTCCTCTCTGGCTAACCTGAGAGTACGGATGCAATCTCTTTACATTCACAACACCAAGACGCATGTCTCCTCTATTCCACAAAGAGACAAACCCCAAATACAAGGAAACAGAAATGATTCTCTCTCTCTTCCCCCTGCCACCAATTCCCTGGTGCTGCAGAGCTTACCCTCCGTAGATCTAACACAAAGAGAATTCCCCTCCCCTTCATCCCTTAGCCTACCCAGAGAGAAAAACTCAAACAAGTCTTAAAAAGAAAGCTTTATATAAAAAAAGAAAGAAAAAAGACATCAAACTATTCTCTGTATCAAGATGACAATAATACAGGATCAATTGCTTAAAAGAAAAAATGAATAAACAACCTTATTCAAAAAGAGATACAATTTAAACATTCCAGCAAACTACACCCATGCAAACTACACCCAGGTAAAAGGATTACAGAGAAAACATGTACAGAGCTGTAACAGTTCCTATGCACATGCTAACAGCTTTCCAGAGGTCACCCCTCTGTCTCATGGGGCCCTGGTAGGCCAAAGTCTTTTCAACTCTTCCACAAGGATTGGGACCCGTGGACAGGGGGTCCTGTCTGTTTGCTGGGTCAGAAAGAAGGCTGAGTCAATTTCAACTCAGCCTTGTTATTCCAAAAGCCCTTTGTCTCTTGGTCTCTGGAAAGCCCAGAGTGAATCAATCTATGCAAAGCAGCCCAGGGGTGTTACCTCTCAGGAGGGGTTTGCCGCCCGAGTGATTCGCCTTAGTCACCCCCACTGTTTTAACCCCTGGAGGAGTTGCGTTAACTCTCCCAGATGTAGAAGAACATGATCATACATACAATCTCTGGCCCACAGCGATACATGCACTTAACACAATACGTTTTCCCCAAAGATACTGCATGCGGCTGCAATACCTGTCACAGTCATATCAAGAAATTCATGTCTGGGCCCAACTGCTTCTGGAGTCCAGACGGACTGAGAGGGGCAGAAGTGGTGTTTCTGATCCCATGTTCCTCTTCACACCCAGCTCCACACCAGACCCAGTGCACACTTGCTGTCTCTAACACACACACACACACACACCCCTCTGCCCCTCAGGGCTCAGACACACCATGAGGCTACCAAGATCTGTTCCTCAATGGCAAACTGCCATTTAGTGACCTGACAGTGAGCAGAGCTGTGACTGAAGCCTGGGAACCTGCTGAGCCAAGTGATGGAGCATGTATCTGAAAAGCGGCTGCGCTAGTGTATGTTAGAGGCTGATCCAGAGCCAAACCTAAGCACAGTTTACAGAGCTGTAACTCCCTGAGATCATTCATTAAGCCCAACAGCACTGATAGGAGGCAGGTAAGTCATTTCTGAGGCTGTGATTGGGAGTAGGGAGGAGGAATTGCACTGGCTCTAGCAGTGATCAGGTTTAACCAAAGCAGCCAGCAATGCTTTTAATCTGCTATCCAGCATGAACACAGCACCAGGCAAGTGTCACTAACTGCAGCGGCCTTTCAGCAGCATAACCAAGGGCAGAATTTGGTCCTCATTGTCCAGTTGCCCTAAACGTTGTGACAGATGAACCAAACATGCAGAGGAAGGAGTAAATGTTCCATTGGCTTCATTGAGACCCAGAAGGGGCCCTAATGAGGCTCAGACCTCTGGAAAGTTTCCCTCCTTGTTATCCTCACCAGCTTTCCCAGAGGCTGGATTGCACCCGACCAAGTTGGTGTGGGAGGGGAATTAAGTTATGTTGTTCAGTTTGTCCATCTTCTCTTAGAGGCAGAAACGTCCAAGGAGTGAGGAGGCTGCCTGGAAACACCTGTGAAAAGAGACGTTCTCTAGGCATTGTTCAGGAGAATGTACCAGGAAACAAGAAAAATTACAATTGTGATGTGAGAAATCGGGGCTGGGGGGGGAAATTCTGGAAGTGGCCTTCTAGGATGGCCATGTCTCTGCACTTCCTGGTACAGAGACGCCCATAGCACTGACACTACAGTACCTTGTTGTGAGTAGTCATCAGCAGAAAGGTCCAAGACTGAAGTGACTTGTGGTCCCTATGGAAGATGGTTAGTCTTGTGGTTTGGGATCTGGTCCTGAAACAGGAGATCTGGGCTCAGTTGTTAGCCAGGTGTGGGGAGACTTTGGATTGAGCCAGGAGGCTAATGGAATAACAGAAATACTGGGACTGTTTGTTTGGGGTGCTCACTTCTCTCTACTGTCTCCCACTGGATCCTTCCCCATTTTCAAACTAGCAATGTGATTTCAACTGTAATTGCCACAATAGAAGTGTGTTTGCAGTGGGTTGACGTGAGTATGGAGCATCACCTGCCTGCTCTTTTCTCTCTCACTCAGTCTCTGAGCACTTATTGGTTGCTTCCCACAGAACAAACCAAGGAATCTCCTTGTCTTCCCCAATGAGACAGGTCACAAGGACAATGCTTTGCGAGAGACACTAAACACCTGCTGATGCTTGGATCTCGATCATGAATGATGAGCTTAAAAATGTTACCGTTGTGCTGTGCCCTGGCATTTCTCATGTATGTTCCCTCTCTGCATTCTGATCACATCCCTTTTCCCAGCTGATTTTTGTACACGATTGTTTCTGGTTTTGAGCCAGTGTTATCACCATAGTAGCAGCAATTTCAAATAGCCAGGTCCCCTGTACAAAACACCAAGCTCTACTCTAATATTCCTGAGGTTGTTCACCTCCAAAACCAAAGCAAAAGAACCCAGCCAGACTCATGCAGGATCTGACTCCTGGCATTCTAGTCTGCATGGTAATTCAGATAGAGTCAATCACATGGCATGCATGGAATTTCACCTCTTTTTAAAAAAAAAAAAAAAAAAGATGAGGATCCTTCCATAGCAAAGAGGTGGACAGCAGCACATTTGATCTTTCCAATGTCTATAGTGTTGACAGCTACTTTCTCTAGTGTCATAGGTACCTACATGCCCTCATCACCATGACACCTCCTAATTCCTGGGGACCATCATTAATCCCCATTTTACAGGTGGGGAACTGATGCATGGCATAATTTGTCCAAGGTTGCTCAGGAAACCTGTGTCAGCATCAGGAACCAACTCCAGCTCAAGGTCCCCAGTCTGGTGCCTTCTCCACAACACCATCCTTTCTCCCCGCACCCACTTTCTGCTCAGCACTAATGGGATGGCCATTCGCCTTGCACATGTCACACACACGGAGTCTGGTTTCCAGCAGGGTCAGGGACCTGCAATTTCTGCTGAGTTCAAGGGGAGCTGTAGGTGCTCAGTTCCTCTGAAAATCTGGCTCTGGCTGTCTCAAGTTGGGCTCCCAGAAACTGAGACACCCCAAAAAACTAGAGGCCCTTCTGCTAAATTTGCTATAAGCCCATTGCCAGCTCCCTGAGCCATCATGTCCCACTCTCTTACCATACGCAAACCTTCAACACTGGAACTTGTTTAGCAAGTAGGAGAACAGCTGATCTTACCCCTCTCACCAGGAGCGCGTGCTCTCTCTCTCTCTCTCGTGGTTATTAAAGTTTGCATAAGGGCCATTAGATCCGCACTGCTGATCACTCCTACTTACCCCAGTTCTAATGCATGTTGGCAGGCATGAATCTGCAGGAAGCGAAGTGCCTAAGAGGAACAATGCCACATTATCACTCTTTTCAGATGAACCTAGAGAACAATATTATAAAAAATAGGAACCCTGGCCCTAACCGACTGCAGAGGAATTTAGCCAATTGCAAAAGCACAAATCAACATAGTCCCTGTGTGACTGGACTAGAAATCAACTGCTAGAAATGAGCTGGGACCTAGTTGAGAGACGATTTTGCAAATGCATCCAGGGGTTCACATTTATGTTCATTCCCCAACCACCGCCACCATTTGAACTCACGCTGGCAGAACAGGGACATTCGCCTGAGTGCCCTTTGCTTGGGGGACCATGATGGTATCGCTCATGAAAGCGAGAGAGGCAGGTTTTTCCTTATGAAATCGTCCCTACTCTGGTAAAGATACTATTAACTTAGCAAATACAGGGAAGAGCGTGGCCACAAGTGGGCTGCTGGAAAGTCCTTCCCAACCAGCACAAGGATGAGGTAGTTATAGCAAAAGATATGGCGGAGTTTTAGGTTCTAAAATACATAGTATAATATAGGAGGCAGCACCGGTACTGGATGAAGCTCAGCCCTGGAAAATAAGAGATCCGGACTCTGTTCCTACCTCTGCTGTGCTAGCCAAGACAAATCATTCGGTGCCTCAGCTGGAGACCAGAAGTTCCCTAGCTCAGAGTGGAGTAGTGTCATTACGTTTGTAGCGTGCGCTATGAACAGCATGAAGCTGTTTGCATTCATGTCTAAGTATAGCGTTATAAAAACAATCAGCAGAAGAGTGGCAGATCCCAACATAAAAATGGCATTGGGATTCCCTAGTCAGACTGCATGAGAGTAAAGACGGTTACATTTGGACCCAGGAGCCGTAACCATACAGAAGATGAGGGCCATGCTTCAAAGAGTGAATGATCTAATAAGGGGTGGGCAGAGAATCTTAACATCTTACTGGTCTCCTAAACCTAGGGTGACCAGATGTCTCTATTTTATAGGGACAGTCCCGATTTTTGGGTCTTTTTCTTATATAGGCTCCTATTACCCCCCACACCCATCCTGATTTTTCACACTTGCTGTCTGGGCACCCTACCTAAACCTCAGATTTGGGTCAGTGTCCAGTGGGGTTAACTCTGGGCAGGTCAGAGCAGTGTGCCGTCCGGGGGAGAATGGGAGGTGCTGGATGGTCCTAGATACCGTGAGTGCTTTACCTTCTCTCCATAGTAACTGGTGCTGTTCCGCACTCAAGCCTTGCTCACCATGCACCTGGGTCTAGTAAAGGAAAGCACCTCACACAGCTAGGGACAATGTTCGGGTGCTTGCTACCTCAGGACGTTTGCACTGCTACAGCCTTCTCAGGCCCACAGCGGGCATCCAACATCCCAGACCTCTTGCAGAGCTGTGAAGCTAATGCTGCCTCTCAATACAGTTCTCCTTGCTGTGCAGCTGTGCGGGGAGACAGGGGAGGAATCATGGAACTGTTTCAGTGGGGCAAAAGGCTGATCTGGCAACACAACTGAGGCTGCTCAGGTGCCATTAGCCTAGTGGGTAGGGGCTCCTGCCTGCCTCTGAGCCTAGTCCATTCCTTTCTTGCACTGAGAAATGCACCTGTAGCTTTAGTTCACTCTAAGAAGTCTCCACTTATATTTCATTTAGCTCAGAAAGCTCCCTGCCAGGTCTCACACTCCACCAAGCGGGGTATCCCCTGGCCTTTTCCTGTGCCGGGTTGTATTGGGAGAAGAGTGGGTGGCTTTGTCTCAGCACTAGAGAGCACCAAGCCTTAAAAGGCAAAAAAATAAATTTAAAAAAAAATGGAAGTCCTTTTTGATCGCATCTTCTGGCTTCCAGAAAGCACCCTGGAGATCTTTCTGGCACTTTATTTCACATTCTAGTACTCAGAATCTGCTTTCAAATCCAACGCCTAAACTGATCAATCATCCCCATGCTTATATAGAACAACAGGACACCAAATACCTGTGTGCAAAGATGGACAGAGACACTTCACCACAGCACCAAAAAATCTCCAGAAAAAACACACCACTTAGCTAGGCATCATCTCCAGGGGAGCAGGTGCATCCAGACTGCCACTACTTCCTGCAGCCCAAGTCCAGAGGAAAATTAAAATCCTGGCAGAGTGCTGGGTCATTTCCTTCTCTCCTTTAGTTAAGACATGGGAAATTCTGCATCTGGCTGGACCATTGCTCCCCAGCAGCACCAAACAGCTCTGCATCAGAGCAGTTAACTGGTGCCTCTGAATTATTTACTCTAGCAGGAACTTGATTTTTTTTTTTTTTTGCAGTCACTGTGATGCTCATATCGCTGTAAACAAACCAGAGACGCAGATGACACTGACAATTAAGTGGCTCTCTACGATTTTAATGAAATATGACAAGGCATTTATCCAGTCCCTCGCAGTAGCATTTTATTTGCTTTATCCCACTGGGTTTATTACTGTGTAGGGGAGAACATTCACAGAGTTTATTTATGTGCGTTTGTTCCCATATGACACAGGGAGAATCACATGCATCACCTCAGGACGCTGTCCAGCTGTGTGAGACACTCATGAAAGGGCTGTGCCCTGGGGTGCCAGCAGCCAGAGACGACACCTCTTGCCCACTGTCGCTGGAGAGTGAGGGCCTGAGAGGGGGGAACTCCTGGAACCAGGATTATTCCCTCTTCTCCGTGCGGGTTCACATCAGAGGAGCTGAATTACCTTTACATTAGCTGCGGGGTCATGGCAGACTGCCTCCCACCCTGCCCAGCCACTGTGACAGTCTGCACCCAGCCAGCTGCAACCACACCCATGTGCCCCTTCTGTCCCCGAGGCACCGCCTTCCACAGGAGCTGCTGCTGGCCTGCTGAGGGAGAACCAGGCCAAGCAACCCTCTAATCTCCGGAGCCATTATGCCACATCCGTCACCATGGTACCTCAGGGAGGCTGTGTACGAATCTTGACACACAGGAAGCAGCAAAAGGACCCAGCATGAAGGCCCCTACTGGAAAAGGCCCCACCGTTCTTCCACTTACTGGTCTGGCGTGGGTCTGGGACATCCAGCTGTCCCAAGGGGAGGGGAGGCCATTAGCACCACAGGGAGCCCTGCAGTGCACCCCTCAGGCAGCCAGCGCCAGGCCAGCTGCTCAGTGAATGAAAGCTGCAGTGATGGGTTCGGGGGGTTGGACAGAGAGTGAAGCAGACAGGTAGGACCAGCCTCAACCTTGCAAACAGCGGTTTCACGTCGTACTAGAACCCAAGACTTACAAACCAAGTCTCACCTCTTCCCATGGCTTCTCCGGACCCAGAGAGGAGGCCTCAGTCACAAAGCTAATAGCCAGATGGGACCCCCAGCTCACCTACTCACGTTCTCCAGAAACACTGCTGGCCTGGCTTGACAGGAGTCATTGGACATGGATGAGGCCTCATTTCTTGGGAGACAGGAACAGGGAGCGAAATGGATCAACAGACTGGAAAGAAAGTGTCTTGACTAGCTGGGAGAATGGGCAACACCCAGGGACCCACGGCCATGGATAAGATAAGGCTGGAAGGTAAGATGCGTAAGCTGTGCACGGACCCATAGGTGCTGGAACTAGGGGGCTGCCACACCCATGGCTGGAAGTGGTTTCCATCAGATACAGGGTTTACAGTTTGGGTAAATGGCTCTCAGTACTCCTCTGACACACACTATACAAATTGTTCCAGCATCCCTCCATGGACCGTGTGTGGACAGCGCCTGCTGCACAGGGGATTGGTGCCTACAAAGTGACCGAGCCAGTCCCAAAGTGTGTGATGCCATGGACAGGAAATGCCATGCAATGAGTACAGGTAGCTAAAGGAAGAGGCCTGCTGTGTAACTCTGGAGATGTGGTACGCCCTATGCCCTCCCTACGCTTGAGTCTGAGCAACTCAATGTAGCTTTGCTGAATGCCACATAAGGGAACCCAAGTGACGGGCCTGGAAGCAAGCTGAGGTTTTGGGGAACAGAGTGGAAGAGATCTCAGGGGAACTATTTTTAGAGCTATAAAAGGGAAAGTCATCGTAAGTGGAGCTGCATTTCTCCTCTCTCCCCAGCACGAATCCATCCGTGTCTGCAGTGTGAATGGAAACACATCACCACAACCAGAAGTTCAGAAAGATAAAAAGGATCAAAAAGCCCAAATGCAGCTTCAGTTCTCTGACGCAGCAGCATGATGCCAAGCCAAGAACAATGATAACAGAACACACAATAGTTCCTCACAGCAGCCCTAAATAATAGATTACAAATGAGAAGGGTGGGGGGAGGGATGGAAGGGCTCTTTATCACCATTGCTAAATGCATTCAAAAGGAATAACCAGGCTCCATGTGATGGACAGTTCTCCTAAGCCGAAACGAGCTCCGGATAAAGCTGACTTCCCAGCTATGAAAGGTGCCAGCAAGAGGACCTTGGCAGAGCAGCTTTTCAAGGACTGAGTTGTTTTTCCTTTGTAGTCTGTGCTCCACCACGTTTACTTTCTTTTCTAGATAGCTTCTCCTACAGTGGGTAAGTTTGCAAGCTGCATGAAAACGTTACGTTTTCATTAGGTTCCCCTAAACAAGACTGGTGGGAGAAAGATGCGATGCACTCAGAGCAGGCTGTCAGCGAGCCTTTTGCACGCTGAATATTTCTAGTGACTGAAGGACACCAAGAGAATCTAAACATCTACTGCACTCAGCCAGCTGACGGCCTTTCCACCATTCACTTCAAAATAATACAAAGCCCCTTGACAAAACATTTGCTGCTGAATGTTCCAGGTACACAGGGAATATTCTTTATTCATTCCGAGTATTTATTATGCTAGTATAAAAATGTGCCTGCAAAATGATTGTTTAAGCGCCTCCCTCTCCCCACTGCTGCAGTTGCTGTGCTACAAAGCACTCGCTGCTTTACACAGCTCAGTGTGTAACCCACCGGGGAGCATGTGCATGTGACAGATCCCACTCGCTGCAGATCCACAGAGGGTGGGAGTTGGTACAGCCCTTCAGCTATGGAGCTGGGGGTCTTTAGTGCAAGCTGCAGCAGTGCATGCTTTTAGGTGGTGAGGTCCCGTCCAACCCACTGTGCGTCGATCCAGATCTCAGCAAGCACAAGTGCCCCAGGTATTCATTCCCACATGTCAAACATCAGCTCTCACTGTGGCCTCGATTCAGCAAAGCACGTTCGCAGTTTCAAGCATGGGTTCAAGTCCCAATAGACTCCAAGAGGCTTTAATTGGGGCCTGGAAAGTGGAGCCCCATGTCTCCAAATGCTTCACGGACACTGTGAGCGACCTCCCACTGGTGTTCGGCACAGACACTCCAGAGGGAGGCAGCAGAGTACTGGGGACATCCAAATGTTTCACAGAATGTAGCTGGGTGTCTTGGGGTGGAGGCAGCCGTTTGGCACACTGGAGACAAGGGGGAGATGAACCTTGAGAAGCTGTATCATTCTAAGGCATTTTTAATACATTTACCAGCAATTGCATCAACAAATTAAAGGCCTGTAGCAGTTGTAAGCTGACTCTGTGACTAGAAAACCAGGTGGTCTGCAATTATTTCAATACACATCGTTCAGAGAATGGAGCTTTTGGATGATTTCCTGCATTGATGGTGGGTTTCCAAGCTCAGGGGAATCAGCCATAGCATATACGGCATCTGCCCTCTAGGGCAATGCTTCAAGTTCAGATCAGGCCAGAACTCACTGCTGTTAATGGCCCACATGAGCCACTGGTTGCTGTCCACTTCCTAGTGGGCACATGTCCACACGGCAAACCAACGTGACAGCGGAGCCCACTTTGTGGTAATCTCAGGAGGGAGAGTAGGAGACGGCATGAAGGCTGAGAGACCCGGCCCTGCCAAGGCACGGTGATGACCTGGTGGAAGCGAGTGACGGTCAGAAACCTGTGCTGCTGGGCTGGCACCTAGGACAAATGAGATTTCAAACATGGACATGAAGCTGAGTTGGAGATGATGCTTTTATTACTCTTTATAAAAATCCTGCTATTTTAAAGGCCTTCGGGAAGGATATTAATCTGCAGTCACTGAAAGGGTTAAAGCCCCCACACGTATTTTGCCAGCATTTGCTTGAGCTCTTGAAGGAGACATAGAAGCTCGTTACCACTCTGCCGGCTGCAGGTGACACAGATGCTGCCATGCGCCAGGGACACCGGGACAAGACAGAGAAACCCATTCACCACGGTCAGCCAAGCAAGCCTCAAGCCTCGCATGCCTCAAGCATGAGAGCTGCAACACTGCAGCCTTTCACCAGGCTGGCTCTGCATACCCGGGCTCTGTCCCTAACTCAAGGCACCAGAGATCGTCACAAAATAAGAGGGAGGGAAATATGCCCTTCTACGATTTCCATCGACTGGCCAGCCCCCTGCCAGCGCCAGATTTCCCAGGGGCCGAAGTAGATGCCTCGGCAAACGTGAGCGATGGAAGGACAAAGTGGCAGCTCCTCCCGCTGTCGTTGGCCAAACGCCCTGAGGAGCAACAGGTTGGAACAGGAAAGTGGAGAGCACGGCCGGGGGGCAGGGACAGCCTCACTCAGCACCCAGGGGGCTTCTGTTCTACCAGTGGCTCCCAACCCATTCCATACCAGGGCCCCAGCCCCGTTAGCACAATGGGTAGGGCAGTGACAATGCAGAGGCTGAGAATCCCTGCTCTCAGCACCACCCACCAGCCCCCTCTCCTGTTTGCATCTGGTCCAAGCCTCATCACCTCAGTCTCACTGAAGCCAAGTGGAAGTGCGCAGGGATGAGCAGAGAGGCAGCCGGTGTCTAAGGAGGAGGGAGCTCATCTCATCCAGTCCAACAATGGGTGTATCTTAGCGTAGCCAATCCAGAAGGGTGCTGAGCATCTTTGGTTGGCTCCCTCCAAAGGAACTCAGCAGTGCTCAAGATCAGGCCCCAAAAGTCAGCACACGGGGTGAAATCTCACAGGGGAAGAGTAGGTGGCTAGTCTGCCCACGTCAGACAGAAACTCTCTCCCGATATTCAGTGAAGGCAGAGTCACCACCTTACACCTCTAGGGGCCAAATCTTCCAAGGTCTTTGGCCTCTAACAACACAGGCAAGTGCACAGCGGAGGTTTCAAAAAACAACAAAGACAAAGTGCCCAACCCCCATGGAAATCAATGGAGTGTGGTGAGATACCAATGGGAGTTGGGCACATCACCTGCTTAGGTGCTTTGGAAAATTCCATTCAGTGCTTAAATACTTCTGAGAAACTGGCCCAGTGTAGCCGTGCCAGGGGGCAGAGAGAGAGAAGTCAGCAACAACCAGCTGATTTTTCAGAGGCTCCAGCCTGCACTGATCTCTGCTTATGTCAGTCTGGGTCAAATCAAGATTGGGCCAAGTAGAAAAATCGAATCCAGCTTTTAACCCCCTCAAAAGTTAGGGTCCCGACTTCCCTAGGTGGGTGGGAGGCGTCTCCAGCCAGGATCCAGCTGTGGTACTGGGATCTGCGCTTGGAGCACTCTTGCATCCATACAAGTCAGATGTTCTCGAACCTGGGGGAGAGGGACAGGAGGGGGTCCCTACTGATGAGCACTGTGGATCATTTTACTCCTACTGACTGCAAGTGTTGGGATCTACTAACATCCATTTTTAATCCTATCAACCTGGCATCTTTGAAGCTAAATAGTGATATCTATCCAGCAGGGCTGACAGCTCCCATCAGGTAATTATCTAATGCAGGTTTCAGAAGGTTTTTATTTGTTTTATCTGATGCAGGTATAGAGTAAAAATCTTCAAAAATGCCTACGTGACTTTGGAGCCAAAATCCATTTTCAGAGGTGACTTGGGCTTTTAAGAGCTAAAGTCACTTTTGAAAAATGTTACCCTTATCATCTAACAGACAAAAGGTAATTTTTAAAGCAGGTATCTGCTGTGCCAGGAAACTGGTCACTCATTCATGAGAGGGGGTCAAAAAGAGGGACATGTTTTTTGCAAACATTTTCACAAAAGCCTGGTCTGTTTTTGTGAAATGATTTTCAAAACTTCTCAACCCCAGCTCTAATCACCACATTTTAAAGAGCGCACAAAACTGATCCTGGAGGAGTTGTTCTGGTCTGATCAGCAAATTAACTTGCTGATCTATATCACGGTCCCGGTTATGGTCTGGATGGACAGAAAACCGAGAGCCAGCCGCATGAGGACAGAGTGGACACATTTTCAGTTCAAATTAGCCATCATTCCTGTATATTTTAACCGACTTTTTAGAAAAGGAGCAAGGTTTCTTTTGCAGAGCATCCTGACTGTGTTACGACTATAAGGTTGCAGTGGAACAGAATGTTAAGTAACCCTGATGCACAGCAGGTCCAGTTGTGAGCTCACTTCCTGAGTGCAAATCAGGAATGGCACCACTGAAGTCAAAATGGAACAGAAACAGGCCCTGGATGTGTTTTATCTTAGCAGCAATCAGGGTGTGAGACACTCTGCTCTTCTCTCCTGGTCTGGAGGATTCACTTTGCATATGACACCGTTTAATCATATATTTTACAGTGACAGCAAACACAAGTGACACGTGACACACAGTTTTTAAAGGAGAACCACACCAATGCAGGAGGCTTGTGTTCTTGAATGTAACAGGACTAATGACAAGCCAGAGGCCTCTTGAAAGGCCCAGTGGTAGGAGTGCCACTGAACACAACAGAAGTTGAGGGGGCTCAGCACCCTGCAGAATTAGGCCTTAAGAATCGATGCCAATCATAAAAGAAACACAAACAGTGGTGCTGAGGTAATGGCAAAAGATTTCATTAGTGCAATTAACATTTATAATGGTATGTTCTTTAATAGAGAATTTAAATAAGGCTTTGAATAATTACACACACTAAAACTAACATTCCATAACCTTATTCCGCAAGGAAAAAACGGCAGAAAACCCTCCGTGCCCGACAAGGTCCAATTACGAACAATTACATTCAAGAAGAGGTGGCTTCCAAAAAACCCAAACGATGGGTTGTTGCATCATCGGCTTTTTCAAGTCTCCTTGCTCCCTCAGTGTGAGAAAAGTGTGAAGAGCAGATACACAGTACATTCACCATGGCGGGAGGGGGGTGTTAGTCAAAAAAAAATGCCAAGTAGTGCTTCCCAATCTGGAATCTCACCCAATTTCTTTATGGTGCTGGAAGCTCATGGAAAGAAGAACTGAATTTTTTTACGTAGAGGAAGGTGAATTCTCTCCTCCCCTCCCAAACAAGTTGTGAATAATTATGGAGGCTTGGAAAAAAATTAATGATGTGGGCATATGTGTTTATGGTTCAAGTTCTCCTTTTAAAAAATGACACACAAAACCAATGGGGGGTGGGTGAGAATCAAAGCAGCATATGAAATAGTAATATACTGTTTCAAAGTCTGCACTGTCCTGCAGAACCAGGAATTATAACCTGTTCATTTTGTTCTTGACAGATCCAATCTACACTGGATATGTAAGAAACAAGGGACTGTGTCACCAAAACACAACCTACACACTGTAAAGTCTTTTAAAAAAATAAAAACAAAAACCAAATATAAATGTTGGCGAAAGCTCAGAAAAATTTATCGTCGATTCGGAAATGGGGCCTCGTGACGTCGTCTGGGTTGATAAAGACGGAGATGGATTTCCCCGGGTTCTCTGTCACCAGCTGTTGCAGTTTTTTGGCTAATCGGTCATCAGGCTGGTTGGAGTCCCCTCCGTCTGACTGTGGGGAGGGGATGCTGCTAGTGCTGCCTCGCCTTTGGAGCTCCAGTGTTAGCCGGTTAGCAGCTTTGACGTGCTCAATGGCAGTTCGGAGGTGCTCTGCAGGATCCGAGCGGACCGAGGACAGCTTCCGGGCATGCAGCATGACCGTCTCTTCAGACAGGTGCTCCAACATGTTGCACTGCGGGATGAAGTAGTTGGGGCACATCTTATTGACCAAGCAATGTTGCAGATCATCAATGAGGCCCAGTAAGAAGTGGGCAGCATAATCCTCTTGAGCCAAGTAGTTGGCTGGTAACCGGTCGCAAGCCCACAGCATCATGCTCCGCAGGTGATACGGACTAATGGCTTTAGGGCGGGAGAGTAGTTTGATGATGATCGCTTTGCAGGCCTGGTAGGCTTGCATGAGGCTGCTGGAAATGCACTTCTTCAGCTGTACTTCGCTCCTGGCGAATGACAGCCTCCACTCATTGTCCTTCTTGCCTTTGTAGGAACAGGCAGGCACTAAGTAAAACCCACTAATGACTTCTTCCTCTGTGATCTTCCCATCCCAGAAGTGGTTCTCCATCAGCCAGCTCTGGGCCACTGCTGGCCACCCTTTGAAAGACACCACAGGGACAATATCATATAGCATGCGGCTGCTGCCCACTCCCAAGATGATGGATATGATAGTTCCATTCTTTTCCACCTTTTCTACTTTGGGCATCCCTCGCTGCGGCTTCTTCTGGATCTCAGACAGAACGATGCTAATGGAATCATAGAACCAGTCCGCCACTTTCGTAGGAGAGAAGAAATAATTGGTAGCCCCATTAATATGATCCACAATTGTGCAGCAGTCTTTCCATTTACTTATAGTCCCTTCATCGAACAGCCGAAGGCTGAGCCACGAATGGCACAGAGCTGAGTGGCGCATGTCCAGCGTGACTGGCTGGTTTCGGTCGTGCAGTTTCAGTGCTGGCACCAGGAGGGTGAAGTCCATGTCGTAGTCTGTTCCTCGAGCGTAAACGTTTAATTCGTCGAGATCGAGATCCACCACACCTTCCCGGACCCCGCCTGAAAGGAGCAGGTACTCGTTGGCTACTGGGAGCTTTTGGTCCAGCTTCTGCACCATCCCTGCAAGAGAAGCCAGAGTCATTTCAGAAAGTGGGACAGATTTTTGGATTGCATGTTTAATTCACATTAAAAGATATCGTGTGTCAAAGATGACATACAACCACCATGGAAATCCAGCACTGATCACATATTCTACAGGAAACATGAGTCTGAGATCTTGTCTAGAAGAGTTAGTGTAGCAAGCTGGGGTGGAAATTTATAGCGCACCGGTGTGCCACACACTAACTGGCCCTGTGGACCCTGCTACTACATACTAAAAGTTCCCCAGCATGCTTGGACAGCAGCAGGTCAATGCACACTAGTGAACTTTCAGTGCACGATAGCAAGGTCCACATGGAAGTTCAGTGTGTGGCAGACTACTGTGCTGTACACTGACAGGCCCACTTGCCGTATGCTAACTCTCCACCCTGACAGCCCTTGGACAGTGCACCCCTGCCAAGGATAAAGCCAGTCCGTGCTCCCACCAAAGTCAACAGCAGGGTCTCTCTTGAATGCAGGGATATGTTGTCTTGTTAAAACAGACTGATTCTGAAGGTCATACTTAGCAGTACTGGATGGAAAGAGCAAAGGGCTTTGACAAGACATCGTCAAGCTATTTCTAGGCCTAAATGTAATTCCTGTTAAGCCCTGTCAAAACCAGAATTTAGCTGTCTAGCTACTAGGGCTCCCGTCGCTGAGTAGCCAAGCACCTCCCACGAATTTCAAAATCTGAACATTTAACACTGCCTCTCTCTCTGTCCATACCCCTCTTGTTCCCCCAGGAGAGGGACAGAGCTGGATTAGCAGGTAGGTTTTTTGGTTTGTGTTTGAGTGTTTCTGTGGAACTTACAGGGAAAGCTAAGCCAGAGAAATGGACTTTGCCTTTAGTTCTGAATTCAGAGAGGTCTGTGGTTGTTTTCCCATCTTTTATGAGAGAGAATTTCACAATAACTCCACTCTAACACCCTGATTAACTTAATTTGGAAACTAATCCTTCAGGCTGCAATAAAGGTGGCATTCCCTGAATTACCTGCTTAGCTCCCAAGCCAGGCATGTGAACACTGGGCTTCTACCGTCTTTGCTAAACAAACCAAACCAAACTCTTTTGCCCTCTATACAGTGCAGAAGTTAAATTTTCTCATATTTGATGAGTTTTTAAAAATGTTAAAAACAACAAGAGACTTAATCACTGCAACATTCAAAAGAACAAAACACCACACTGCACTTGATTTCTAAATTAACTTAAAATTTTAGGCTTAAAATGTAGCTCTCTTTTGACCATTCACCGTTTGAAAGTCAACGTCACTATTTGAGTTGGTCTTGTGGTTAAAGGCTCAGGACTGGGAGTTACGTTTTCCTCAGGTTCCCTGAATAACTTCAGGCAATTCAGTTAGCCTGACTGTGCCTCAGTTTCCCATCCGTGAGCTGGGGATCATGATACTCACCCACTTCATCAATGGTTTTAGTTTGCTTTGAGATTGCAGTTATAAGATACTGGACATTTGCATTATGTCCCCAGACCCCCGATACGTACTACACACATTTTGAAGTGTCACTCTGGGAGTGACATTTCTTGGTACACATTTTAAAAAGTAGCCTCCATGCCCTGCTTCTTTCCACCTACATTACTGATACCAGATTGAACCCTTCCGCTAGGATGACACGAGGTTTAAACGGGAACACAAAGGAGAACAAGTTGGCAAGGAGGGGGAGCAAGGAGAGGAGAAGAGGAAAAGCAGTTGATCTTTAACTAAAGGCCATGCAATATGGTGCCAGAAACCACAAAGGGACACTTCACTGCAAGGGTGAGAGCACTACAACACCTGGCTGAGAGGGTTGTGTGTGTGGATGGGAAAGGGAGACCCTGGGCTCTCTCTGCAGTGAAGACAGACTCTACTCACCCTCTGGACAGAGAGTTGGCTCTGAGTCTTAACACAGATTCCCGACAATTCTGCCCCACATTTAATGTTTCGCCTCCATCTCCATTCAGCTTTTAATTTCTTCCTGGAGAACTGAAGTTGCTTCCTGTAAGCGCCCTTCGCCATCCCTGCCCCAAGTCGGGGTGACTTTCCTGCCAGCTGACAGCCACGGCCATGGTTCTCTCCCCTCCACACAGTCCTGGTCTCAGGGAGAGAAATGGCTCAGGAAGAGCAGGAGATGTCTGGCCTCTCTCCCTGCAGCCCCTGCTCTGTGATCTCCCCATATGTGGCCCCTTTAAGGATAACCGCTGCTGTCACCCCCGAAGGTGGTTTGGGGCGCTTAGTTACATGGTGGGGTGTATTATCCTGATGGGTGGAGCTGGGGAGCAGGCCTGTCTCCCTGGGCCAGGTAGCATCACTTACTCCTACCTAGTGTCCAAAAAAAGGCTCATTTGTAAAGTGCACCCGACGCAGAGTCCTGCTGAGCAGAGCTCACTGCCAGACACTGCCCTGACACTCTGCTTCCAAACACTTGCTTTTTAGGGCGGAGTCATCAGCCAACCTACCCAGCCATGCAGGGGGGGGAAGGGGACAAGGCACCCACTGACTCTCCTGCCCAGGCTACTCACACCATGGGGGTCATGATGAGAGGAGGAGGAGCAGCCACCATTAGGCTGACAGTCCCCCTCCCTTTCCAACACACCAGGCAATGCACCCTCTCCGTCTTCACCCCCACAACACACCCGCCAGCAGCGCCGAGCCAGGGCAGAGGGAGAAGCAGTCTGCACTGGCTGTAAGCCTGGCAAAGTTTTCTCCCCCCAGTGAGCAGCGCCAGAACTGAGACTCAGACACAGTTAACTGGATCCCTGCTCTGTTCCTGTGCTAACCCTACATACTGCCCCTTATGCAGGACAAGTTGCTAGGTACCAGTCTTGCCTGTAGGCTGGTCCAAACACTCCCTCTGACACCCAGGGCTACAAGGTATCTCCCCTCAAGGGTAAGTTTTCAGATATTCCTGGGGCCCGGATGTAAGAGAATTCTATGGAAATTACTCTTAAAACCTGCAGAAGTTGATAAATATAGGTTTCCTAAATACTTTTTGAACCGTGCTACAGGAGGGATAAAAATCACCTACTAAATTCTATAGGATGGCCCCAAAAACCTACGTACCGTACAAGAGAGATCACAGCATTACAACTTAGTCCTGTGGAGCACAGAGTCCCTGGCTGGTACACCCCTGCTCTCGGTGGAACAGTACTCCAGCGAATATTCCAAACAGAAAGACTATTTCATTGTTTAAATCTACGTTCAAGAATTCTGCCCAGTTAAGCATGTTAGCACGGAACACTTATTTGGCACTTTCAGCATCACCAACTAATTGTGTCTGATATACAGCAACCAGCCAGACTCACTTGGAATGTTCTATATAAATGCAAATGGGGCTGGCCATTTCTCTGTAGAAAAATACAAAAAACTGGCTGCAAAGACAGAAGAATATTTAAAAAGCAAAATACACAACACTAGCCCCGTCTGAGGTTTAAACCCACCAATATTCAGCACATCCAGAATAGACAGAGAGAGAGAGAGAGACAGACAGACAGACACACACACACACTTTGTGAACCTTTACAAGCTGTCGTTTGTCTTCCCATGTTAGGGGAAGGTGATAGATAAAACCAACCAACCAACCTTCAAACCTGTGGGGCTCAGTAGGGGCGATAGCTGGGACAGGGGAAGATGGACCCATCTGTGAGCCAGATGTGGCAGGGCTCGCAGCAATTGGGCTCAGCTGGGAAGAAGCCTCTACTGAGCCCAGGCTGTGGTGCGATCACAAGAAGTTGCAGCTTTGATAGGGCTGAAGCCCCCTGGATACAGTGAGAGTACCCCCGACCATCTCGCATCCCAGCTCACGAGGCCCCTCTGCTCCCCTCTGGTAAAACAAAATTGGAAGTGTTTATTTCCCACTGTAAAGCTGTCTGAAAGGCCAGCAACCAGAGAAAGCTTTTGATAAGCAGTGTGCAATTCCTCTAGAGACAAGAGCCTGTGTGTGAGCTCCATTACCAGGCTAGTCTACAAGTTCTCAGAAATTTGGAAGGAGAAAGTGTAATGAATCACCAGCCACTCTTTTCCTTGCAGACATCTGGATCTACTAGCCCATGGGGAACTGCGAAGTGTCCACACAATGGCTACAGGAGATGAACCATCAGGCTGTCAAAATCTCTCTGTCTGGAGAGCTGCAGATTTTAAATCCAAGCCCATCTGAAGCTTGCATCCTTTCCCCTCCAGACACTGCAGCATGAGCATCCACTGATCAAAACCAGCAGGAGCTCTAGCATTCAGCCAGAGAAGGAAGCTTCATGAGTGGTTAGGACCAGCAGTGCTGCTAGATTTGAAGACCACAAAGTAGGGGTCTGAAACAGGGTCTCCTCAATTTAAAATTTACACAAGACGTAAATGAAAGGCCCTGTGAAGAGCCGAGCTGGTCATGCACAAGATTCAGTGAGGTGTATAGGCGGCCTATGGACTTTGCTAAGCACTCAGACCACCCCTCTTATTCACAACTCTACTGAGTATTGGAAAATATATACAGAAATATCACATGCAAACAGGAAACTGAGCATCTTATTTTGGCATCAAGCCTCACAACCGATTGGGCCAAATACCCGTATCCAACGTAGCAAATGCAGCAAAGAGTCCTGTGACACCTTACAGACCAACAGATGTATTGGAGCATGAGCTTTCGTGGGTGAATGCATGCATCCGACAAAGTGGGTATTCACCAACGAAAGCTCATGCTCCAATACGTCTGTTAGTCTATAAGGTGCCACAGGACTCTGCTGCTTTTACAGATCCAGACTAACACAGCTCCCCCTCTGATACCTGACAAAGTAGCAAATGTATACCCAGCTGAATCAGGCCAATCCAGCCTAGCAAAGCTGGGAATATTAACGAGGCAGGATATGGTCAAAGTGAGCCAAAGTCCTAGGATTCGAGAGACAACAGTGGAAGGCTGGGCATCAGGACTCTTGCTCTGGGAGCAGATTGAGGTTTTGAGATTACAGAAAGTGAAATATGACACGGTCCCTGTTTGAATCATCTTCAGGGACTGAACCCAGGACCTGTGGGTGCAAGAGCATGAGCCTCTACCACTTGGGATCAAAGCTCAGATCACTCAACACTAAGGCGGGAGGAGTCATAACCTCTGTCTATGGCCTTGCTGCTAGAGGGTAACACGGAGTGGGATTACGGAAGTACTTAGTTTTGGCATGTTCCCTCTGAAAGCTTGTTTGGCAAGTAGCTACTTGGCTTCAGAGACCTGGATTCTTTCCCCAGTTTGGTCTGAGGTGATCTCACAGAAACTCTGTTTTCTTACCTATGAAATTAGCGAGTACTGCCCCAAGGTATGAAATCTTGGCTCCTCTCAGGATTGTTAAACGTAAACGTATTGAAACCAGCAGTCAGTGGCAGCTCTGGGACCAGAGCCCACAGTCATCAAGCTCGTCATTTAGCACACCTTCCACTAGGCTACACTGTGTGCACGAGAGATTAATTGTTAAAATAAATCACTGTCCTTTTAATAGCAGGAAACGTGATCTATTTTTATTCCCACCTCCTGCAGGGGAAAGAAGGCAGAGCATTACAAAAGGAAGAGGAGGAGGGGCGAGTTTTACCTAACTTTTCCTTTTGGGATATATCCTCGAATGAACTGGGATGCTTCAAGGCACAAGACACACCATATCCTGTACATTAAGAAGCAATGCAGAGAAACTCTCAACCCATTACGGTATTTCAATATGAATTGATTTCACAGTAGCCACTGTGTGTGCAGGGCTCTGCTTCCGCCCAAGGAGATACTTCATGCATATAAGCAGATTTACAGTTTCCTCTATAAAGAAACTGACCATGAAATAAAACACCCACGTCTTTTCAGACATCCATTCATTTCCTGATCTTTCATCTAGTCCTGATGTCTTAGTTAAAGCAGCTGTGGCTAGAGAGTAAGGAAAGCAAGCACCAGCCTGAAAAAGGGAGGTAGGCTATGCTAATAAGACCAACCTGGTCTCATCAGGTTAAACCTTGTGACCTCCAGTGCAGCCCCCAGAGTGCTCAGAATGCAACAGAAAAGCCATATTTCGGCTGCATGGGGCAGAGGAAGAGCCCTCCAGAAAGCATACGGCCCAGTCCCTTGTGTGCTCTGGATAAGAATCAGAATATGCACTGCTTCTCTGGACCAAGCCGGGGCTCCAGGGGCTAGATCTGCCATGTTTCCATCTCTGCCAGGTTGGCAGCAGGGAAAGTTGCATTGCAGATCCTTAGTGGCCTGCTGATGGAAGGAGCAGAAGGGACATACCAAGCGAATGTGTACCCTGGGCCAAGCTCCCCCATATCCAGTGTCACCCACTGCTCAGCCTGGACTATCTCCTCCAGGCAGCATGCACCTTGAGCTGCCATATCTTCCCCTTCCCAGCAGACGATCCACACACGCTGTCTCTTAAACCAGGAGTTAACATTGTCCCTTATCAGATTGTTTCCCCCACCCGTGCCTGTTTTATAGCCTACTAGGATACAGGGCAAGCACTAGTCCACTGAACTCTGCAGCCGAGCGTATGGCCCAGAGCTGGTAAAGGATTGCTGTGAAAGCAGCAGCAGTGAACCTGGGACTGCAGGGAGGGTGGGGGCTGGTCAGGAGGGAAGAGCTCAGAGACTTGCTAGAAAACAAACGAGAGTTTATGGGAAGCAAGTGCCTGCAGCATGCTGGCAGCCGTGCGCTGGAGTTCAACAAGAAAGCTGTGCTAACCAGCCATTATTCTTTGCTACTGTCCTTTCTCCAGTCACCTCTTGACTTCGCCATCAAATCTGACCTGAGGCGAAGCACAGAGCCACATAGCATCAGCTTAGCTGCACCACATGATAATCGTCCAGCTTCTGCCCGAGCCCTCATGTAGCTTTGAAAGAAACAGCCCCCTGGCGCATCCCAGAACACCACTGCTGCTGGCTGCTCAGGTCTGGCGTAGGATTTGGGTGCGTTCTATGGAGACTCACTGACCCTGGGACACTCCCAGAACCATTCATGAGGCAGCGTTAATGCACTGCTGGCTCACACCGACAGCCATCACTCCTGAAGTCACACAAAGCAACATCTCAGCTGCTGTTTAAAACAAATGCCCATTTCTAGGCCACACTGTTGGGAAGAAAAGTGTGACCATGGGACCCAGGTGTGGAAGACGCAGAAGTGCCTGCCTGAGTCTGCACAGGGCCTGGAACCGTCTGAGCGAAGGATGGGTCTGGCTCATGCATCTCAATGAGGTGTTAACAACCAGGCCGAGGGGCTGTGTGTGGCAGGTGGGGAAAAGTTCAGCGTGCCCAGAGCACCCAGCAGGTACAGCCCAGCCGCTGGAGTACGAACTGGGAAAACTGCTTGCTGCCACTCAAGCCCTGTTAGGCAGCTAGGGGAGAAGGTGACCCCTGCAGATATCTATCCTTGCTGCCCCCAAGGGGAGGGGGTCCCCGCCGCTGCTCCTGGGGAAATAAAGGGGCACTGGGCTGCTGTCTCTTGCACCTTGGATGAGAGGGGAGCTTCCCCTGCCCGCCACTGCCATGGTCTGGCACAGCCTAGTGGTTACAGCATGAAACTGGGAGTCAGACTCTTGGGTTCTCTGCCAGTTCTGCCCGATCTGCTGTGTAACCTCAAGCTCGACACAGCCTCTCCTTGCTTCACTCCCCGCATCGTTCATGTAAAACCATTTCACTTCCCCAGGCAATTCTCACACTCAGCTGCTAGAAGAAATGCCATGAAATTCTAATCAACAAAACATCAGCTCTGTCTACAGCGCAAGGGCTGTGTCCCCGGCAGCCTTTCTGAGCTAGCTAGAATCCAGCAGGGCAGGTAACAACACGGAAGACAGGGCAGCATGGGCAGGTACCAGATCGGCACAGACCCTAGGTACGTACTCTGCTTCTCAACTCGCTCAGAATTACACTGGACGAGAGGCTGGATATGAGTCAGCAGTGTGCCCTTGTTGCCAAGAAGGCCAATGGCATATTGGGTTGCATTAGTAGAGCATTGCCAGCAGATCGAGGGAAGTGATCATCCACTGGTGAGGCCACACCTGGAGTTCTGCATTCAGTTTTGGTCCCCCCACTACAGAAGGGATGTGGACAAATTGGAGAGAGCCCAGTGGAGGGCAACGAAAATGATCAGGGGGCTGGAGCACATGACATACAAGGAAAGGCTGAGGGAACTGGGCTTGTTTAGTCTGCAGAAGAGAAGAGTGAGGGGGTATTTGATAGCAGCCTTCAACTACCTGAAGGGGGTTTCCAAAGAGCATGGAGCTCGGCTGTTCTCACTGGTGGCAGATGACAGAACAAGGAGCAATGGTCTCAAGTTGCAGTGGGGGACGTTTAGGTTGGATATTAGGAAACACTATTTCACTAGGAGGGCGGTGAAGCACTGGAATGAGTTACCTAGGGAGGTGGTGGAATCTCCTTCCTTAGAGATTTTTAAGGCCCGGCTTGACAAAGCCCTGGCTGGGATGATTTAGTTGGGATTGGTCCTGCTTTGAGCAGGGCGTTGGGCTAGATACCTCCTGAGGTCCCTTCCAACCCTGATATTCTATGATTCTATGAAGCCTGTTCTGCACTGTCTTTACCACTACTGTTCCCCGCACTAGCTGGATTCAAGCTAGCTCAGGCAGGTTAGCCAGCACACAGCTTTCATTACATAGGCATGTCCATAGTCATTTACAGGAGTGCGAGAGCTGGCAGTTTGCAGTTCTTTGGGAATCCTACACCAAACAGTAAATACTGGGGACTGTTCTCCCTGCTGCAGGAAGGAACATTCTGCAATGGAAAACCCACGGCAGCATTCTCCCACGTCCCCTAGAGCAGCGGTTCTCAAACAAGAACTACACCAAAGGAGGTGTGGGAACATGTCACAGGAGGCGCAAGCTGTCTGCTTATTTACCCCCACCCCTCGTCTGTTAGCCCTGGGTGGCTGGGGGTCGTACAGAAGGGCCAGGAGCCCTCCCCTCTCCTCAATCCCTCTCAGGCTCTCCTCCATTCAATTCTTCAACCTGCAGGCAGCAGGGCTCTGGCTGTCAGCCCCGGGGTGGCAGTTGCACAGAAGAAAGGGTGGCAATGGGGCATTAAGTCTGCTGTGAAAAGTGATATTGACAGATAACACTTTTCAAATGGCCTCACTTCTGTGCTGCTGTGGCCCTGCCTTAGCCGCCGCTCCGGGCCCTGCTTTCCTGTACTTGTGGGGCCGGGGAGAGCGTAAACAACTACAGACACAAAGAAGTCGGACCGATGAAATATGTTTGAGAACCACTGCCCTAGAGTGACTCGCACCTAATTCCAGGGGCTTCATTAAAGGAGGCTGATGTGTCTGCTTTAGTGCAAGCAATGTGCTCTCGGGGAAGGTGTGCACAGCTTCTTCCATTCCTGTTGCTAATTGTAAATCTATTTGTGAGCAGTGCAAGTTCTTATTCTACTGAGCAAACAGAAGAGTGAGCTCTTTAAAAGAGTCTTTAGTTACAAAGCGCATGTTAGGGGAGTGCTGACAGAAGCACCCTGGCGGGGAGTAGGGGGTCAGGATGGAGAAAATAAACCATGTGATGCCAATTTAGTCCAATATGGGAGGCAAGCCAAGCAAGCAATTCTTTGCGGATAGCTATGCCGGAGCCCTATAGATTTTTCTCCTTTTAGCCATCTTTTGAGAGCAGGCTGCAGAACACACGGCAGGTAACTAACACTCTTGTTTTAGAAGACAAGCTTTTATCTCAGTGCTTTCTTTACAAGATTGGGAAAAAAATGGGACACTTCTTTTACCTGCATGCCTCTGTCAGAATCCCTATGTGAGCAGATATCCTGTACTCCAAGGCCTAATGGGGACAGGAAAAACGTAAATTAGACTCTGGGAGTCAGATTCTGATCACCAGCTCGTGGTGCAGGAATCACGCTGCTCATCCAATGGACTTACTCCAGATTTTCACCAGGGAAGCTGAGATCAGAATCTGGCCTTGAAAGCAAAGCACAGAAAGAGGATCACAACTTGAACAGAGGGATATCATGGTTTGAATAAGGACCATGAGTTCGGAGGGCAGTGGCCAAGCAGGGGAGAATGGATAGAAAAGACATAATCAGTAGCTCGATGGTACTCTGTTCAATGTTAGAAAGCATTGTAGATTTTACCCTTGACATTTGTTTCCTTGACATTAGGCTGCCGTTTATTTCACCAGAATATGATTTCTCATAAACACTCAAGTTACCTTCTCAGTCATCACTGTTCCACTGATGGAAATGCACCTTCTACAACCTGCACGGGTCATTAAAAACCAAATGGCGACAATTCTGTCTTAGGATACCTCTGTGACCCAGTTCAAAAGGCATCTTTTATTCAACTGGGCAGGAAACATGATTCTTCCACAAACAAAAAAACCCCAGACCCACACACCTTGAATTCCCCTGTCTGGAGCCAAAGAAAGCTAGGCTAAAACACTGACGTCTCTGACAAAATCTTTGTTGAATTTGATGGGACAAAAAGTGGCTTTTTACAGACAAGGCACCGGTAATCTCGCTCAGTCTCTTTTTTAGGGTGCGTTTGACTGCCGCTCTCTTTCAAAGTGTGTGTCATTAAATGAACGTGACCTTTGAAGGAGAGCTCAAGAGAATTTTGTTTTTTTATATTATTTTGGGAAACTATTTTTAAACCTCATGTCAAAAGACATGTGTTGCTACCTTGTGGAAATTGTGTCATGTAAAACAAGGAGCATAAGCCAATAGGAAAGAAATAATGACTCGGAAAGAGTCAAGAGCTGGAGAGGCCAGCCATCCAATTCACGCACACGCCCGCCCCAAAATAAAGCTGCAGCTCTAGGATTAGGATACAGAGCAGTTAGTGCATTGAATTGATCTTTGACTTCACCAGTAAATATTTTGGGCAGCATTTTCATTAAAAAAAAGTCTGAAAAGAAGTATTCACCCCAAATCACTGCACCCTCCAACTAACCGCTTTAAGCTACAGACGTTTGCACCACAAGTTCCTACCTAACTGGTGCCCTAGTACAGCATTTCTCTTTTTTGATTTTTCCTGCCTCTCAGCATTGCTGCAGAGATTGCATTCCAAATAAGCTCCACAAGGAATACCAGAACCCACTCATGCCCCTGGCGGGCAAAAAGAGCCCAGTTCTGCCCTCACATACACCCCTGGGGAGCTGCTTAGGTGTGACCAAGGGGGAGGATTCAGCCCAGAAGGTTTTGCTTTGGAAGAGACTCAAGGAGTTTACTCTCTTGGGACTCAGTCCAGCAAGGTGATTGAGCTCTTTGAAGAAGGTACTCAGCAGGATTGGGCCCCTTTGACTTGTATACAGGACTTCCAGGCCCTGCACTGCTAGCAGCTTCTCTGCTCTTCCCAACCCCTGGTCAGCTCCTCAGTCATGTGGCCTGACAGCTGCTGTGGCGTTAGCTCAGCCCTGGTCTGCAGCTCATCTGTTCCCTGATGCAGCTTTCACCACGCACCAAGCCCCACCTAGCGGATAGTCTCTCCACCTTCCCCACCACGCCAATGCCAGGTCTGCCAGTTCAGTATGGGATACTGGTGAGAGCTGCCCTCCTGTGGTATCATGCGGGACACTAAAACAGAGGGCTGCTGCGGCTGTACCTGGGAAGAGACTGAAGTCTGACTTCAAAGCCCTCAGTGTTTCATGCAACATAAACCCAGCGCAGGTTCCAAACTGACCGGTGGCTGCCAGGTGCCTCTGCTGGCAGGTCCAGCAGCCTCCCAGCGATGGTCACAGCAATTCTTTACACACACAAGGAACAAACTCCACTCTCAGTCACGCCAAGGAGAGGGCACGCAGTCCCGTCAGGTCAGACTTTGACCAGAGTACGCACAGCACTCGGGGTTTCTCCAGGACAGTTTACTGCCCTTGGTACACACGGTTTGCTATCTGTGCCTCTAGGGACTAGAAGACAAATAGCTAAATGAATCCACAGAGCCCTGTTTGCAGACAGCTTGCGTGGGTTGTGCTCACAGAAACACAGCCACACCCACTGTGCTCCCCTCCTTTAGATCGGTGTGAAACCAGGGGTGCACTGAATGTGGGAGGCAGTGGGGCTTAGAGATAGTGCCCCCAGCTGGGGCTCAGGAGACCCAGAGTCTATTCTTGGCTCTGCCACTGGCCTGCTGTGTGATCTCAAGCAAGTCACTTCAGTGTGCCTCAGTTTCTCTATCTGTAAAATGGGGATAGGGATACTGGACACCCTCTGTACGACACTCTGAGATCTGCTGATGAAAACTTCTATATAAGAACTAGATATTGTTTTGCTGCTGCTGGGCCTGTACATGGATATCTAGCATGCATAATTTTTGTCTCCAGTGATCCAGCCATGACATTCCACTTCCGTACCCAAGTCTGGCGGTTCTTTATGGAGACTACTGTGACACTGCACCCCATATTCTTCACAGCAATATTCTTACAATTATGGCACAATAAGCATAGATATGAGCAAGGGAGGAAGGGAGGGGTAGCTCAGTGGTTTGAGCACTGGCCTGCTAAACCCAGGGTTGTGAGCTCAGCCCTTGAGGGGCCATTTAGGGATCTGGGTAAAATCAGTACTTGGTCCTGCTAGAGAAGGCAGGGGCTGAATTCAATGTCCTTTCAGGGTCCCTTCCAGCTCTATGAGAGAGGTATATCTCCATATAATATATGATTATTTTATATTTTTTATATTGTACAAGACGGGTCATGTAGGTGTCATTGGAAAAGTGACGATTTGCTGACTATGATTATCCTATTTGTATGCATGTATCACTTTCGTATCTGCAGCTATAGATATTGATGAGGGATCTGTAGTTCAAATGGGCTTAGTCTGGGTGTGTGCCTGGGGGTTGGGGATTATCTTGGCCGTAGTCTCTCTATGGTTGGTTCATGCAGTGGCTGGTCAGCCTGCCTGTAACTGCAGCTGGGGGTGTCGCTGCCTGTGTGGATGCTGGAGGAAGTGTAGGGCCAGGAGAGGGGCTGCAGCTTGTCACAGCAGCCCAGTGTGAGAGGGAGCCCAAGCTGGTGAGTCAGAGGGCTCAGTGGTACCCCTGTTACAGGTGATACCCCACGGGGAACCCGCCGCAACTCCTAGAAACGTGGGCCTGCCACACCCATCACCGCTACATTCCTGTTCTGAAACAATCCTTCCTGGCTACTGGGCAACACAAGGAGATGGGTCCTTCCCCTCACCAATTCTCCCATAAACCACCCGGCAAGAATAACTGTTTGTCTACACTAGAAATGCGACAGCGGCTCACCTGCAGTGCTCCAGTGTAGACCAGAAGTGGGCAAACCACGGCCCGCAGGACCGTCCTGCCTGGCCCTTGAGTTCCCGGCTGGGGAACTATCCCCGGCCCCTCCACCGCTGTCCTGCTCCCCTGCAGCCACGCTGCCGCGTGGGCAGTGGGTCAGCGAGTTCCTGCCAAGCAGCACAGCGGCGTATCTGGCTCTGGCCAGGCAGCGCGGCTGCCACGACAGCTGCCGAGCGCAATGTAAAGGGCGGCGGGATGATAAGGGGTTGGGGGGGGGACGCTCAGGGGACAGGGGCGGTTGGATCGACGAGTCCAGGGGCAGACGGGAGATGGTTGGATAGGCGTGGGAGTCCCAGGGGGGCTGTCAGGGGGCGGGGGTGTAGATAGCGGTCAGAGCACTCAGGGGACTGGGAGCAAGGGGGTTGGATGGGGGTGGGGTCCCTGGGGCGGTTTGGGGTGGGGGGTCTCGGGAGGGAGCGGTCAGGGGACAAGGAGCAGGGGGATTGGGATGGGTTGGAGGTTCTGAGGGGGCTGGTGAGGGGGCAGGAAGTGGGAAGGGGCTGATAGGGAGCGGGGGCCAGGCTGTTTGGGGAGGCACAGCCTTCCCTACCCAGTCCTCCATACAGTTTTGCAAACCCAGTGTGACCCTTGGGCCAAAAAGTTTGCCCACCCTTGGTGTAGACACTCACTACAGCAACAGGAGGAGTTTTTTTCCAGTCGCTGTTGTAAATCCACTTCCCCAAGACAATTGTACTATCACCCTAGCGTGTCTACACTGGGGTTTGGGTTGGCTTAACTATGTCGCTCAGGCATGTGGATTGTTCACATCCCAGAGCAAAGTACCTGGGTCAGCCTGACTTTCTAGTGTAGACCAGCCCTAAGACTTGCTATATCCTCCCCTCCTTCCCCCTCCCGCCCCATTTGTATATGGAACAAATCATCAACAGAGGGAGACCTGATCACACCCTTCGGTATATAGTGTCCAACAACCCTGCAACAACTGCTCAAGCATGAAACCAGGAGCTCATAGGCAACCAAACCATTCTCACCCCCTCTATTATCTTATGGAGAAGTCAATGGGGCTTTACACCATGCGACAGCTGAGAGCACACTGTATGTGATGACAATCCCAGTTTACCAGCCTCAGCCAGGAGAGGCCTCAAGAGCAGGAATGGCAAGGAAGGTTCCTTGTAACATGGGCAGGAGGGAGAGAGAGATGCCCCCGTATTATCTCCTTCCACCAAAAATATCCTTGCTCCTCGTCTTCCTATCTGCGACATCTTGGACGTTCCCAAGGCAGAATCTTTTACTACAAGAGATGACCTGGTGAGGATCCCTTTAATAGTCTCCATTGACCTTAATTTTAGAACCAGAATGCGTAGCTAATATAGTGGAGGAATGTCCAGGATAATCGAATAGGCTTTGCCACCGGTACAGTCTCGGTGTTTATAGTCATTTAGAAGGTCCAGTGGAAATGAACGTTGTCATGTCAGAGCAGTGGTTTTCAGCCAGGGTTTCAGGGGGTCTGCCAAGCTGGACCAGCATCAGACTCACCTGAGGCTCAGGGCAGAAAGCTGAAGGCCAGGCCCCTGAGCCCTGCCACCCGGAGCTGAAGTCAAAGCCTGAGCAATGTAGTTTTGTGGGTGCTCCTGTCTTGTGGGGACCCAGGCAATTGCTCTGTCTACAACCTCCTAACGTCAGCCCTGGCTTTTCTATGCAGAAACTCAGTTATTGTGCACGGGTGGGAGATGGAGTTTGCATAGCACCTCTGGGTGGGGCTCAGAATGAAAAAGGTTGAGAATCCCTGTGTTAGAGGATTTGGCAGAAGGTGCTGGTTCAAGTCTATCACCAGCAGAGTGACGGTGTCACACTCATTAGCTCCATCTAGCTGCCCTCCTGGCACCAACCAGCTGCGGCGTTAACCTCTGCCCGAGAAGCAAGCACAATTAGAGAGTCAATATAACAGAGAACGTAACTGCTGCAGCTCCAGCTACCTCCACCTCATTGACAGGTGCACTGCAACACAGCGTCAATATCGCTGAGCAGTGTGGCACATCCAGAGGCTTAATACTTCCCCAATCTAAAGACTGTCTCAGGAGCTGTTACTGTAACATCCTGGTACTGCTCACATTCTGCTCTTCACAGGTTCTCTGTTTTCCACTAATCACATCCCTTCCAATACTAGAACCAACTGGCTGGTTGTATGTAGCTGGAATTGCTCAGCTGCATGGCATAGGACCTGTGCTGCTGTCAGCTAGCGGGGATTCTCCACCTTACAATCAACCATTTTCCATTACGTTACACACAACCACAGCGTGCGGCATAGCAGGAAGCAGAGATACAAGGCAGCCGCAAGCTGGCTGCAATACACTGTAAGGTCTAATCTCTTCATTCTTGATCTGTTCCAGAACAAAGCCTAGAATGGGCACAAGCACATGCCATCCCGCTAGAGAACACCTATTGCCTTGATGAGCTGGTGAGATACCAACTTCACTGGCGGAAAGATGAAAAATACCCACAGGAAAAACTATCCCTGGAATGAATTCCTTTTAGTAGCCTGTTGGTTCCCACATTCCCTTTTGCATCCAAACCCCTCCTGCCCCCTCCAGTGGTAGCACTGATTGTGCAAAAAACACAGGTTAGGGACCAGAGCAGTGCAACCATTGAGAGAACCAGGGGATTCTGTTAAGTCTCTGCACTCCTGGATTCTTCTTGAAGAAGTTCTTTGGCCAGGCAATCCAGCTGCAGCCTGGTCAGATTGCCAGTGCATTTGAGTTTGGAGCCAGCTGATTACACTGTGGTCATGCTCTCTCCTCTCTCAGTACGTGGATACCTTGGAGTTCCCACATGAAGCCAAGGAAGAACAGCAGGACAGGGATAATTTCTGACAAGCTTAGGACTGCCAAGCCAGCATATGTTCAAAAGAGTCAGGCCCCCAAAGTCAGACAGACAACTGATTTAAACATCATGAGGGTTTCTTTTGTGGGGGGGAGGGGGTGTCTTTTCATTTGATTCTGGCTTTTGAACCTTTCATGTGCACTCGGGTCACATTTTCAAACTTTTCCGTGCAAATATGAGGGCTAAAAAAAAAATTTTCATAAAAAAAAGGAAATTGAGATTCTCATGATGTCACTGACTCCAGAAGCTGGGGCATCAAGAAAAAACATCAAATATTGCCAGATGGGCTGATGTCGTTTAATTTGTCTTAGCCACAAGACCATCTTTTTTCACTACACAGCATTGCTCCGAGACAGTCAACCCAAACAGAGTCTAGATTTAGGTTAATAACGAAACAAATGCAAACTAAAGTTTGCTCACAAGAAGTGTACAGTGGAGAAGGCAGACGAAAAGGCTTAAGGTATCCGACAGATCTAGATCATCTTCACAGGCAGAACCAAAATTAGGAACCTCAAAGTAATCAAACATTTTAGGTCTAGTTTTTATAGCTGTTTTGATGGACGTGCCCTTATGGAGGCTGTGTTTCTGCAGCACTCACCATCCCCAGCACAGAAGCTGTCCCGCAGGGGGGACACAGGTGTCGGCAGAACATTCTGCTGCATATACAGCATCAGATAATAGGAACTTCACCAGTCCCCTGTCGACAACTGGACCCCACGGCGAGGAAGACCACAGACCTCCCCAGTTCACTATCTCAGTTAACAGAACTGTGTATGCCAGAAGCAGAAGCACTAACATGGCCCCTTAAGGAGGGCACTGTATTAGAAAAATCCAAACGAGGAAGCACAAATTGTGTCCAAAATCCTGTTTATTCAATCATGGCAGCTTTGGGGAAGGGCTGAGAAGAGAACGAAGCTCTGGCTTTTTAGTGGATACAAATAAAAGAGAAGTGCAGACAGGAGCTAGCAAACAAGTCACGCATTGAGCGCCCCACTCTACCTAGCTGAAGGGATCCTGCTGTGCCAGACAGCTGCTCCACAGGCCCAGGCTTTCATTCCTGCTCTGCACATACGCAGCGAGCGCTGGGGCACACCGCCGCAGAGCAGAGATGTTCTCAACAGAACAGGTGCCTTCAGCACCCACAGCCCGGCAAGTACAGAGCTCTCGATGGCCGGCCTCGCCATTGGCAGGGCCAAAGCTTAAAGAGAGAGAACAAAACCAGAGTGCACAATAAAACACTGCAGCCTGTTTATTTATCCATTCACAGGCTTTTCCAGTCTGCTCATCAATGTAATCATTAGTCACCGAAAACACTTCAATGGGCCTGTTCTCATAACACCCTGAGCAGCAGGGAAATACCGTGGATGGGGAAATCAGACCCAGAGACCTGAAACACCAAGAACAGAGACTAGAACCCATGTCTAAGTTTCACTCCAGTTCCGCAGCCACAAGGGTGCCTTGCTCCAGCCCCCTCCTCTCCCAAAAGGATCACAGGGAAGGGGGAGGGATGACTTCAGAGGAACTGCTGGGGGGAGAGGTGGGGTCCAAAGCCCTGGAGTGGGTTCCCTCTGATGGGACGAAAGCGGGATCATATTGGCCTTCAGGGTACATCGCAAAGTAGAGAGCAAGAGAGCTCGTGCATGTGCACCGTCTATATTCCCTGTCCATCCAAGTACCCGACGTGGGAACTTGTCAGTTATTTTGCAAGTCATTCCAGGCTGATGGGTAGTTTACAAGCATGCAACACATGGAGTTTCATAGGCAGTTGCTGATCTCATACCTGTTATCCAAACAGTTTAAAATCCAGGATTTAAGGGAGGGAAATATACCTGCCATTTTTTAATCTTCGCTCACCCCAAACAATCAGAGGTATATTCTCCTTTCTCTGAAGGTCTGCGATCCCTGTGGCACTTGTGAAAGATATAGCAAGACAACAGCAGTTTCCTTACTGTGAAATTACCTCTTCTATCAGCAGATGGAGCAAATGCATTGGATTTTAATGTAGGCTGCAGAGAACAGCGGATGTGTGGAAGGAGACGGGGCGGGGGCTGGGGAAGAGCTGAAAACAAGGTGGGTTAGGTTTTTCCTACTGCACTTCTGGGGAAGGAAGGAGAAATCTCTCTCTCACCGCCCACCCCTCTCCCCACCACGAAGGAATCACCCAGAACAAGTCAGAAGCCATGGCAAGGAAATCCAGGTGAAACACTAAGGCAGTATATTAGAATTACGAGAACAGAATAACTGACGGACTGAACATGTGCCAAGGGAGGATGTGGCACCACAGTCACAGGGGCTGTTCAAGGCTAGGACAGATCCCCACCTATCGGAGATCTAAGGAGCATTTTAAATCAGTTCTGCTGCACCAAATCATGGCAGATGGAGCCGAGAAACATCTTCTGTGTCAGGTCATCACAGAGCCATTATGGGTTTTCTCCCAGCATGAGAGTGCCTTACCTAGTACCATGATACCTGTGTGTGTGGCAGGGCAGGGGGCCACGAACAGGGTGATGAGAAGAAACAGGGGTGGCAAGGCGATGGACAGCATATCTAACTAGGTGTCCTGTTTATTGCAAATGAGTTGAAGAACGTCCGTACAGAATAACTGTCACGGAAGGCTGCTATTTTGGCCAAACCATCTTGCCAAGGCACTTTTTGTGTTGGTTTTATTTTAGTATTTAGTGGCTACTTTATGGTGTTTTATAGCATCATAAAATCCAAGCAGGGAACAGGCAATTGACACTGTTTATCAGATCTAGAGAACAGAACAGCCTTTGTTAGTAGCAGCATTGTTAAGAATTTATTGCAACTGCATATTAATAAGTTATGAAAAGAAACCATCATCTTTACAGGGGCAATTGCAAGTGAAATTTGATCCAAAGTTAGGATACAGGTTATTTAAGTAATAAAAGTTAAGCATTCACAAAAACCTAGCAGGAGAAATAGCTCAAAGGTTCAGTGGAAGCAAGTGATTTGAGTTAGTTTAAAATAGAAGTGACTCAATCCAAACACTGAGAAAGTGAAATAGACCCACTAGTCACTTTCACTTCAGTCTGGTTGCATTTCACTCTTTTCAGACAAAGTAAACAAACAGATTTAATAAGGAGTTACAAAGGAGAGATTTAACATTATTTCTGTTGAACTACTGCAAGCTGTTACTTATCACAGAGGCTTGGATTATAAATCGGAGGAAAAATGCAGGGATTTTGGAGTTCATTGGTTCTAGACTGAATTGATAATGCACAATTCAGAGGAGGGGGGCAGGGCTAAAACAAACATTGACAGTAAATGTGTGAATCCAGTCTATAAAGCTTTCAATTACTTGGGAGATTCTGAAATAAAATTAATTGAAAGTGCATCTAATTTAATGAGGCATTTGGGAATCAAGATTAGCGTTTCAGTTAAAGAAATTATATTAAAGTCTTGCCAATCTGACTTCAGAGGAATTCAAAATGTAGAATCTCAGCTGTGAGCAAGGTGGCCTTGGTAGAGGAAGGCTACCCTGGGTTGGGTCCCTGTGCCCACCTCCTTGTTCCCCGTGGTAGTAGCCCTGTAGGATAAGAAGAAAGGAGGCAGGTACCAGGGCATCTGTCTCTGGAACCCTCCCCTGACTTCGAGGTGGGGCAGAGGCAGTATTCTGTGGACCACAGGGACCATTGCATGGTCTGTACGTTGTAAGCGGGAGCCTGTGTGTTCAGATCAGCCATCAGCGGCTTTGTGCATCTTGAGTACGTGCACAAGTCCCTAGAGCCAGGAGACAGACGTTCCACAGGGAACCTGCAGGGGTGGAGAGCGCGTCTGGCCACAGCAAACCAGATGTTAACAGCGACATAACTGGCAGCCCTGCTGCAGGTGAAGCTGCTGGTGAGCTCAGTGGGGTCGTACAGGTCCAGGAGCAGGTTCTTAGGGTTTCTCAAGGTAGATTTAGGCCTCTAAATTGTGCTAGGGACTAGGGTCCTCATTTAAATCTCCTACTGTGGAGCTGCACCACACTCAGAAAGGGAAAAGGAGCCAGGTGCTTATTCTGCGGCCATAGGGCTAGGAATCCAGCCCTCAGCAGCACGCAGCAGTGAGAGCTTGTGTAACATCCAGATCCAGGTCAGGTCACAATGAAGAGGCAGATTGCTTAAAACACTAGAAGCAGGAAATGCAGGAGGCGGGCAGGGGGGAAGAGAACACAGTTAACGTTACCAGGAAGCCCAGCAAGGAACGCTGGGAGAGGCCGGCCTTCGCCTGCCTGGGATGCTTGCTATGTTCAGCATTTAAAGTCGCCCCAGCTTTAGCATGCCCCAAGCCACCGCGTTCCTGTATTAATGGCTTAGGAAATGGTCAGCTTTGCATTTGTTAACACTTCTGCTTGACCGAGGTGACCTGAATCCACAGAGGTTGCACCACAGGCTCTGCGCTCTTAGCTGGCCTGCGAGCCAGATGAACTCTGTGCATTTTCAGTCAGGAACCAGCATGCCGCAGCTGGCTCCAGTCAAACACAGCATCACCTACCCGCAGTGTTCAAACCTCAGGGGTGGGGCCTCCGAACGCCACGGGACCGGCTTCATCACCAAATTAAGACAAACAAGTTGGGAGGTTCTTGCCATTTGTCTATTGATTTCTGAGCTCTTAGGATGCACCTGGGTCACATTTCCAAGCTTTCCTCTGCAACCTTGAGGGCTCTAAACTTGCTCCCCTCCGCCCCCCGTTTTCAGGGGAGTGAACACTCAGATTCTCACATAGACCAGGATCTGGAACTTTGAGGAAAAACACTGAATATTATCAGAGATGGCAATAGTTTCAGGTGACGTCTTTTCACCCCGCACTAACACGTTGGAACCTCTAGAAACCTGTGCCAAAGTTCGCTCTGGAGTAAACCCAGCATGCAGTTACCTCCCACGTGCACCACCACGTCCACATAGACAACCCCACAGTACCCAGGACACAGCCAGTGCATTAGGCTGGAGATTCAACCCTTCCCGCTGCAGCAAATGCAAGCACAACTCGTTTCAGTTAACTTCGGGGATCTCTTCTGCTTCTCTGAAGTAGGACTCTGATGCCATGGATATGTGCTCATGCGCACCCCCCTCATCTCACTGCACTTTCTCACATGCACAGTTAAATCACGTGTGAAGGTTTGCAGGATGGCATCTAGGCACGTGACAAGCCTGCACTGCATCACGCCCTTCTTCTCCCATCTGATCTTTATTCTCAGTAGTTTTTCGTTAAGTAACATTCCACATTCCACTGTAACCCAGGCTCCCAGGGGCATGTGGAAAAGCTATTTGAAGCCTGAATTTAAGTGAAAGTGTTTATTTATAGACCGGATATATAGTTTACATTTCTTCTGCCTTCAGTACAGTAAACCCAGCATCAGCTCTGCATTCACTACTTATAAAACAAGCTGCTCTCTTTCCCTGTTATCACACACCTTTGATTTGCATGCATCTGAACCTCCTGAGTGAATGGGACCAAGCTCCAGAATCTCAAAGCATGTCAATGAGAGACGGGTTCCAGAATCCTGGTGTGGAGCCGTGTTTTGTGCTCCCCAGTGCCGAGGTCCAGCAGCAGGTGCATTGTTTGTCCTGTTACAACAGTGGCCATTTGGTGGGCGCGTTCCAGGCCAGGTTTTGAGTCAGGTCTTACAAAAGGCACACCTGTAACTAGAGAACCACCTTTGTCCTCCCCCTCCCCACTCCATCCACGTGGCTGTGCTCTGAAGAGTGCAGACTCCTGCACCCCTGAGCAGCAGAAATACATCATTTCCACTAAGTTCAGAGCCCAACATCTCTTTTTTGGGCAGCAGGATTTGGCCCTAGGAGAGGGTATACCTTCACCAATGACCACATGCACTGACTACCTTTAACACATACAGCCTGTTGCCAACTCTCGTGAGTCTCATGGTCTTTGGTGCTTTGCTCAAAGCCCCAGCTCCTGGAGTCAGGTGATGATGTGCAAATCTCAGCTTCCATTTACCAGAAAACCGTTTCGAGCCCTCTTGCTGGCAGAGAAACATTGAAAACATGACCTGAAATCTCAGAGGCCAGGAAGGAAATAAAGAATGCCAGATGTATTTTTATTTCTGGAGCCCAACTCAGGACTCCTGGTTGCCTGTGGTCGCCACGCTGCACCCAGTAACCAATTCCCTGTGACGCTCCCCCTCTGGACAGCCGACACCCATCCATGCCCACAGATTTATCTGGTAATGGCAATTGTGTAGGCCAACGAAGTGCGCAAGAGGCCTGACTCACTAGGCGTGGAGCCAGGGTGCAGCGCAGCCACCCTTGGTAAGCACAGCTGCGGGTTCCACGGTACCACCTTTGAGAAGCTGCTCAGAGCCTGGCCTACCACAATCCCTATGTGACGAGCAGCACAAAACCCTCTGCAGCCAGGGCGGTTTGCAATTCTAGGAGTGGCCAGGAGAGGGTAGGTGTCTCGTAGGATTGAGAGTTTCCTTTTCCCCTTTGGGGAGCAGGATGAACTGTAGTTCCTTTAAACATCCTTAAGGCTCTTACTACAGTCAATAGCTGAGCACACTGGCTTGACGTTTCCTAGAGGTGCATGTTGAAACAGGGAGCTCTGCTTTGTCCTAGGGCCTGTACTGTCTCTTTCCACAGCAGAGATAGGTATGATTCCTTGGGTGGGGAGAATGAGGCCTGGTCTACACTACGCGTTTAAATTGATTTAAAGAGCGTTAAATCGATTTAACGCTGTACCCGTCCACACTACAACGCCCTTTATATCGATATAAAGGGCTCTTTAAATC
>NC_133776.1:2639548-2663343 GCF_003597395.2 Chelonoidis abingdonii | reverse complement strand
ATGGACGCACAACGCCGAATTACTGTACCTAGTGTGGCCGCATGAAATCGAATTTATAATATCAGTTTTATAAAACCGATTTTAGCTAATTCGATATTATCCTGTAGTGTAGACGTGGCCTGAGAGAGTCTGAACTCCCTCAGGGAATGAAGGGGGGATGTCTCCACCACGGGGACTGCCCAGAAGGCCTCGCAGTCTGCATGTGACAGAAAGCACAGCACAATTCACCCAGAGCTGCAGTGAGCCATTTGCCAAGAGCGTGGCACTCCAGGGACAAGCTGGGCTGGGAATTGCAGGAGTGCTCCCTCCCGTCTGCTCACCAGCTACGCTCACACACAGTCCCTCCTGGGTCTTCTGCTCAGAGCTGAAGCAGATTGCTCCAGCCAGGCGATCGCTCTCCTCGACACATGCACAGATTGGACTCAGCTTTGAAGCAATCCGTTCAGATGTGTGCAGGGGAGCAGCAGTCAGCTTGGAAGTGTCTGACTTGGCACTGAATCAGGCCAGGGGTTAGTCTGCAGCCAGAAAGAGATGCACATTTAGGACCTCCCATTCCAGCCCCTTTGTCTGCAGGGCACGCAGCACTTCACCCTACCGCCCGCAGCTCCAGGGGCCACAGGGCAGCTCAGATTCCATGCCAGCCCTGAGCTCAGCAACTGGTCTCTCCATAGGAGAGCTCACTTTGCTGATCTCTGCTTCATGAGCAAAGCCACGAGAAAGGCACCGAGACCCCCACAGCAGGACATGGCTGAGCAGCTATCAGAGACCTCTCAGCGCCATGACTGTGCTGCACTGGACTCACTGCCTCACTACCAGGCCTGACCTAGCCAGCTCCGCTCAAGAGTCAGTGAATGTTAACTGAGGTTTTAAAAGTGCTAGGGGGCCCAGGTTTGAAATGTGGGACATCACACACTGGCTGCGACCACTGAACATCTTCATTTCGCTCTCACGTACCGTCCTATCAGACATACACACAGCAGAGCCGCAGAGATCCTGTCTCCGACATCACACTTCGGCATAAACAGCAGTCTGTTGCCTTCCTCCCTGTTCAGAGATATCCCTCTCACTCCCATCGCTGCTTGCTTCGCTGGCCAAGACCATCCCCCCTTATGCTCTTTCCTCTCCCAACAGAAAGGATACATAATTTGCAGAAAAATCCCATGATCTCACTCTTCACAGTGACCTCTGCTCTCTCTCCTGACTCTCCCACGTGTTATAAGCTTGCAATGTTCTAGCTAAAAACAGACCCTGGGAAAGGCCTGTGTCTTCACCCTGATCTGTTCAGGTCCCCACACACATCGGGGACAGATGAAATGTAATAGCCATGGAGCCATAAAACAGATATACACAGAGAATGCAAGAATGGTCCTATCGATCAGTGGTCCATCGAGCTTGGAAGCAGACACTGGCTGATGCAAGACAGAGCAGAAGGAAGGCGCATTACGAGACCTTTGCTGTAAGTGCACAGGACCTCACCAAGGTACAGCAGGGAGTTTCTTCCCTAGGGAATCCTAAGAAATCTCAGGCCACAGTGTCCCTTTCTTTGCCTTCACATGCCGGAACAGCTCCTCCTCCTCCAGTTCCTCTCTTCCTCCCTCTGCGTTTCTAGCACTGCCATCTCTCCACTTCCCTGTGCCCGTCACAGAGACGGGATTCAGTGGAGAGCAACAGCAGAACCCTCTTTTGTTTGCCATTAGCACCCCCCTACAGTGCAAACACAGCCCCTCCCAAGAGCATTGCCAGGCAGGGAAGGGCTCGTGGGCACAGAAGATGAAGCAACTCAACAGCTGTGAGAAAGGAAGAATGCAGGCAGGTACCCAGGGAAAACTGGTGGCACAGGCATTTCTGAGCACAGGTAGAAACAGAGCAGTCACAAACAAAGGAAGGAATTATGCAAAACCAGTAGGAGTCAGCTGATCTCTTTCCAATTCCCAGCACCTAACAGCGCAGCAGCACTAATCTCCCATTTCTCAGGAAGAGTGTCAAAGGCTGAGGATGAGGAGGAACAGCCTCGCTGGGAATGCAGGTGGCTCTGAGACACACACTCTGGGGGGAGCCATTTCAAAATCCACAGGCAGTTACTACAACACGGCTTTATTTGGTGCAGATTCTTTCATATACGGCATGTTCCAGGCGCAGTGCAAAATTAAAGACTCAGTCGGAGCTAGTGAGACAAATGGAGCTAAGAGCTATTAAGCCATGGAGTGCGACATTTGAAAGGAAGGACAGTCTGGTGGCTAAGTTACTGAATGGTGACGCAGGAGATCTGGGTTTGATCCCCAGTTCTGGCACTGAGTGTGCTCCCAGGTTCACAATCTGAATTCTCAGCAAGTGTTTTTTAAAATTAATTCAGAGTTTGTGACCATAAAGCCAGTGTACAGTTAACTGCATGTAAGAGGTTCTTGCAAACTCCTCCCTAGTTTTACAACTGGTACTTCAGACTTTGGGGCCTGGACTGAACCAACCTACGTTACAGGGAGTAACTCCACTTTCTGCTAACTGAATGCAGCTCCCTCACTGAAGTCCAAGGGCTGCAGTTGGCCCTGTGTCTGAACAGAGAATGCATCTGAGGCCTGGTCTATATTTTGAGTTTAGACTGACGTAGCTACGTCATTCGGGGGGTGTCACTGGTAAACTGACCTAGCCCCCAGCATAGAGGCGGCTAAATGGATAGAAGAATTCTTCCACAGACCTAGCTGATGCTGCTCGGAGAGGTGGCTAACCTTCCACCAACACAGGAAGTGTCCATTTCTATTCTAATGCAGACTAGCTGGAGCGGTTTAAAGCCATTTCATTTGTACTGGTTCCTTGTCAAACCTACTTTACACTCTGCTCCCCACAACGTGACTATTACAACTCCTGCTCAAGTAGGTTAAACTGTAGGAAGAGCTGTCACGGTGAAGCCAGCTTCTGCTCTCAGCTACTCTAGTGGGAAGACGGGGATTCTGCTGACTCCAGTGCAGGAGGCTCTGTGCTCACACCGGCTCAACCGAGCACAGAATCTGGCCCTGAGGGATTAACCTGCCTTCAGATGGGCCCGAGGTGGCTCCCACTGCCGACAGCAGCAGGACAAGAGCAGGTTAGAGAACATGGCCCTGGCACTGCGGCACCCGTCTCCAATCAGCATCACAACACTGCTTCGACCTCTCTGCATTTTACTAAAAGCCCCAAGGGAAAAGCTGACCTACTCCATTTGAAATGTACTTTGAGTCAACAAATCTGGTATCAAATACACCTCCATGAGCAGCCTTTGGCTTCCAAAACAAACGTCTCTCTCTCGACTAAGAGGGCAATCTCTTAGCCACTGGCAGCACTGGCGTGCTCTTGTCATCTGTAAGCCAACCAACCACTGGGAGGGGTGGGGGGCAGTGGTGTGCATCCCCACCCCACACTCATCTCATTGAGGACAGGCAACTCAGTGACCTCCCCCATTCCACAGATTTCGAGAGAGGGCTCCAGGCCAGTAACGCCAGGCTCCCACTGCCAGCCCTGGCTGCCCAGGAACACTTGGAATAAAGGAGACCGAGCTGGAGCCAGGCCTGGGGCAAGCGGCCAATGACACTCACCAGAAGGAAATCCCCACGCAAGTAGGGAGAAGGAATTGGAGGGCAATAAGAAAGGAGCGTCCCTACAGCTCCCTGGCAGTTCCCATGGAAGAGGACACACAGCAGGGGTCCCATGTCACTACAGATAACAGAAGGTGGCCAAGTTTTCAGACAATAAAAATGACTCAAGATAGTAAAGTCCAAAGCAGACTGCGAAGAGTTACAAAGGGGTCTCACAAAACCAGATGACCATGTGACAAGACGGCAGATGAGATTCAGTGGTGATGAGTGGTAAGTGATGCACACCGGGATGCATAATCCCAAAGACACATACCAAAAAACTGGGTCGGAATTAGCTGTTACCACTCAAGAAAGATCTCGGTTTTTAGTGCAACCATTGCAGCAGGCCCTTTCTTACCCTCATCTCTCTCTCCCCCCAGCCCCACAGGCCCCTCCTGCTCCCTCTCATTTGGCCTAGTTGTTGGCATGGTGGGTAGATCCCCAAGGAGCTCGGGGGGAGAGGGCGGCTTCCTCTTTAATTCTGACGCGTCTGACCAGGCCCAAACCTCTGCCCCAGATTCAGCTGCAACAGACACGAGAGAGCCAAAGCTCCAGACAGCCCAGCGGGGACCCATGGGGAAAGCCTTCCAGCACTGTGCCAGGGTCCCTATGCGAAGGCCACTCGGGCAGCACACAGCTGCCCCAACGCTGGCTTCCCCAGCCACTGGTGGATTCCCTGGCAGCAGCTCCTACATCAAACCAGGTGCTGGCCTAAGGGGCTCCCTGAAGCTGGCTTAAAGCCCCAGCCGTTAACTGCGTGGTGTCATCTCAGAGGAGAGTCAAGGCAGTTATTGGTATTACCAGCAATCCAGCAAGAACCGCACGAAATAGAAGGGGGGCAATGGCCCCAACTCCAACATCACGGCTCTAGGGTCTAACACAGGGGTCGGCAACCTTTCAGAAGTGATGTGCCGAGTTTTCATTTCTTCACTCTACTTTAAGGTTCCGCGTGCCAGGAATACATTTTAATGTTGTTAGAAGGTCTCTTTCTATATGTCTATAATATATAACTAAACTATTGTTGTATGTAAAGTAAATAAGATTTTAAAAATGTTTAAGAAGCTTCATTTAAAATTAAATTAAAATGCAGAGCCCTCTGGACTGGTGGTCAGGATCTGGGCAGTTGAGCGTCACTGAAAATCAGCTCACGTGCCGTCTTTGGCACCCATGCCATAGGTTGCCTACCCCTGGTCTAACATTTCCGAGGAAGGGGATGGTTTTAACCCTGGGTGGCTAATTCTGAAAAAGCCAGCAGCTCAGCCACTCTGGTCACCAGCTTTTTCATACTCCTAGTGCAAGCCGGAGCTGGGCAGCAAAGAGGATTCCTAACAGACTGACTAATGAGAGGGTGAGTGCTCGAGTTTCACAGGGACCTATTAAAGTGCCAGACAGAACATTTGTGGATCTCTAATTAATGCTCATTTGAAATCAGGATGCAGGATGACATCACCACAACTGCTTACATTCCAAGGTGCAACAGGGAGGAACCAATTGCTATACCAAATGACCCCAGGGTCTGGATTCGACTTGCCCCAACTGCGCTGGTGTTCCTGGCAGAGCCTCAGAATTCATGCATTTCAACTCAGTAACATGCCCCAGGGTTAAAACAGTGGGACAGCTCAGCTCTGCTCGTGCAGAGGCTGCTGAGGGGCTGCAGACACAAGCCAGGAAACTATTCATGCATACTCTGCAGAGAGATTGAAAAGGGAGCAGAGAGCAGCACCTGGGCTCCAAGAATCTGCCATTTCAGGAGCTAGCTAGTCTAGATTTTGCCTCAGAGCACCATAGCTTAGCCCTAGATTGACCCCAACCATCTCCCCACCAAGTAGTCTCTCTCCTCCCCTCCAAATCTCTTTCTTTCCCACTCCTCCCCCAGGAGCTGGCATGACTCCCATCATCAGAAATAGGCTGACATCTGGCACCAACATGCCATCATGTAGCTCAGCCATCTCCCCAAGCCGTCGCTGCCAGCACCCTGGACGCTGCATTGAAAGGAGCAGGCTCTGGAGCTCAGGGTTGCTGGGAGATACAGGAGTCTTGAAAAGCAAGCCTGCCTGGGGAGGGCAGCCCTGGGACAAGGTCAGGCACTCATTGGCCCCTCTATACCAGCTAACAGGTCTCTGCACTTCAGTTCACATCCACCTTTCACCAGGAAACATACGGTGCGGAGCAGGGTGCCCAGGCTGCTGCATTTCAGTAGTGCCAGGTACAACTAAGAGTCCCAAGATGGTGTTCCTTTGCAGGGAGACCCTGGTTGTCATGCTGCCAGCCACTGAGACTACAGGGGGATCTGTTCTGCAAGCGAGAAAAAGACCAAAATCTAGTTCAACTTGGATACACCAGCTTCTCTGTCAGAGTTCTCAGCTGCTCCATTGCCGAGTGGCCCACTGCTATCCGGCTTACTTCATTCAGTGTGCGGCATTTAGTGCTCCCCTTCCACGCCAATGGGTATCAGACAGAGTTGATAACTGAACAACATCAAAACGATACTGCAAGGAATATTCCCTCACAAAAGCGTACACTAAGCCATGCCCATCAGCCACAACGGTCACTGAACCAAAGTACATCCACTTCATGATGTGGAAACTTGGTTAAAAACAACCCTATTTTTAATACGAGGGTAACAAAACACTTCCAGAAAGCTTTTTGATTTGCCTGTTTGTATTTCTTAGACTGTTCATTAAAGGAGAGTGTCTTTTTGCAGTGTTAGAAACCGTTGTGCTAGCACTGCATGAAAACCAGAAAGGGAAATTGACTACCCCAGGAGTGAGAGTGGTCAGCCTGTGCTTAGCTCTCCAAGATGAGTGAAGGGCAAAAAGTAAAACCTGCCACCATGAAGCCAGAGAACTCCAATTGTTCACACAGAAAGGGTTTTTTAAAAACACTGAAGGTGGTCATTAACAACATACCTAATGAAAATTGTTTTTAAAATGTTTTTTCATCTTCAGGGGACAAAACATATGCAAATATCACTACTAAAACATAGGGTGACCAGATGTCCCAATTTTATAGGGACAGTCCCGATTTTGGGAGCTTTTTCTTACATAGGAACCTATTACCCTCCATCCCCCGTCCTGATTTTGCACACTTGCTGTCTGGTCACCCTACTAAAACACGACCAACAAAGGCCAAAAGCTCTATGAATTGGGATGACCTCCTGATAGTTTTTAGATACACTTCAGTAATGCTACAAAGATTAAAAATGATAGAAATCTACAAAATAGCTTCAAAGTAAGACGTCAATGGAGACCAAAAGCCACACTAACAGACCTACAATGCTTAATTCTCTGTCTGTGAAGGTTCATTACAGATTCTTTTTAAAGTCTTGTTCCAACCCTCCTTCCCTTTCCTTATCCAAGTTTTCAAAAAGCCCCTAGGAACTCAGTGGATTAGGGGGAAACTCATGGTTGTGAGGCATGCAATATTCAATCACCCCAAGGCTATTATGGGACAACACTCCCATGCTGAGATAAGCAATGGTTTAGAAAAATAGCTGAACGGTTTCAATCATCAAGATGATTTCACACCCAGATGGAAAATACTCAGGTTATTATCACAAGTCATTACGGTATTCAGCATGCAGCCATGCTAGGAACATCACAAGAATACAGCCACTTTCTTTGCTTAGGATTAGGGGACTGATCCAAACCCCACTGAAGTCAATAGGATTTTTCCAATGGCTTTAGTGGGAACTGAATCAGGCCCTAAAAATTAATCATACCAGACTACATACGACATCATGGTGTATACTCTACATCTAGTGAACAGATATGTGGAGGGGTTTACCATCCATACCACAGAATTATACAGTGTATTTATTGTCCCCAGTCTAGAAGTGAGTAAGACCAGTTATGAGGATTCATAGCTGGGTATTGCACAGAAAGGACCGGGATCAAGTTAAGGGTGAGAGCACAATTACTAACATCTCTTTTTGCATCATGCATGTCAGGGCCCTTGGTGTGGGAAGCTTTGGAGAGCACCCTAACTGTGCGCTCAGAGTGGCATTTTAATGGAATATTTAAAGAGGAGTTCAAAGCAAAAGCTTTAAAGATTGTGGTCTTTATTCTCAAGGAAAAAGACTCTGATTTGCAAAAATGTGTCCTGGAGATCAGAACAGTGTTATCTGTGAGCTCGGAACTGCAGGCCAAACAGGCAGGCAGCCTCTTCCAAATAAATGCAGCAGACTTCCTAAACTATTATTTGAACTGTAATTGATTCTTGCACCGAAGAAAGCACAAAAGACCAGGGTGTGAACAGTGGCCCAGAACAAAGGGAAAAAGCATTAAATAAGAGAGAGACAATGGAAAACAAAAAATCCAGGTGCATAATCACATGCCATGTCAGATTCATTCACTGTGATATGAAATCCCTCATCTAGCACCACTAAGGCACATTTCATACCTCCAGCAAACTCTTAGTAACCAAGTCTTTGCCCTCCAATGGCTGCTAAGCAGTCTAACCAGATGTGTCTGTAGGTTTCAGTCCAGTTCCTGGCAGCTGCAAGGAACGAGCCCTTCACAGCTGGCAATCTCAGAGCCCCTGTGTACTGGACAGACATTGGAATGTGGACTATCCTCCTTCCAGAAAGGAGCTGTTCCCAAAGCAAGAGCATGAAAGGCTGGTGAAACCAGCATCTCAAGTCTAATGAAAAAACAAACAACAAAACCAAGAAATGCGCCGTCCCGTCCCCTCACCCATGGGGTCTGCTCAGAACTGATCAAGTTGGCTCACAAAGCTCATGCATAGCCCAGAACCAAGCCAGCTTTGCAAAGTATTGAGTTTCACTGTGAATCTTTTGCACAGCTCATTGGCCCGTCCTTCATGCAAACGTCCCTGACGGATGCAATACAGGCGTTGCGGCCACTGCACAAGACAGTCACTCGGATACTAGCATAGGGCCAACGCCAAATGGGCAGTTGGTTCTGACTGCACTGGGCTCTGAGACCTGGGCTTTCTATTCCCAGCTCAGGGGGTGACCCTGGGTAACTCTCAACCATTCTGTGGCTGAGTTTTTACACTTATAAACTAAGGTGTAATAAACCTTCCCTATTCCAGAGGGTTGCGGAGAGACAATCTCTATAAAGTATTTTGCTATCATTGATGTGACGATAGCAAGACAGGAGAAACGAGGGGAGTGCCAGACTCCTAAATTCTGTGGCAATGGTCATGTTGGACATGTTCCCACTGGGGAGAAAAAGCAAAATCGTTTATCTGTGTCTGTGCGAGGAGACTGGTTTTTAGATACACAAGTTGCTCCTGATACTCATGTCCGCTTGCCAGACCGCCCTCCCCGCTCCGCCCCCCACACCACACACAATCCACCCTGGAATGAGTGTACTCTTTGTGGGCTCACTTTAACGATATCAATTTAGGAGCATCACGCAGACATCTTCAACTGGGATAGCTGTGACACAGGAGCCCAAGCAAGAGCTGAAAGTGAGGTAGAGGGTGGTGGCCTGAGAGGAAGTTGCGATTCAACCTCCAGGGATGAGGCAGATCAGCAGACGTTCTATTCCAGAACATTGCAACAAATGCCACAGGGCAAAGGGTCTGTATTTCAAACCATTTCCAGTTCTATAGAGCAGGATCCTTACGGAAGAGTCCTTTCCATCCCCTACTTTAAGAGAAAAAGCAGGATTATATTAAGATCCAGTCCAGAAAGTAAAAGGTCTACATCTTCTCTACCACACAATGACAGCTTGAGGCCGAAGGCTCCAGTAAATGATATCATTATTACCAATCCAGCCAAAGCCATTCCATAACGGGAAAGAGGGGAGAGCCGAGAGACAGTGACATGCACGTTCCTTGCACCACCACTGGATAATCCAATTCTGCTCCGGGGAAAGAGCTGCTAAACTTAGTCTGTTGGGTTGGTTTGTTGCTAAATTCAAACTGATATTTGGGGAATTTGTAAGAGAAGTTATGTTAGAAGCATGTTGGCAGGGTGAAGGGGGAGAGACTCTGGTTAGTTAGTGGAAGCCTGTCAGCCCCCTGGTGGCTATGCCCCAGTCTGTATGTTGCTATATAGGCACTGTCACACCAAAAGAGAAGCAATGGCCCTTTGAGTCTGTTAACTTGCCTCCAAAGCCAGGCAACCTGGATGCTTCAGGAGGGAACGTAATACCACTTGGTGACCTACTCCCACAATACTAAGCCACTAGAAGAAGTTTCTTCTTGACTTCTGGGGACTGATCTTGTGCCATGAAGCTTGTGGGGTTGTCATAAACCGATAGCTAAGGGTTAATGTTTCTTTTACCTGTAAAGGGTTAACAAAGGGAACCAAACACCTGACCAGAGGACCAATCAGGAAACAAGATTTTTAAAAGCTCAGGGGAGGAATGTTTGGGGTGTGTGTCCCTTTTCTTGTGTCTCCGGTCTGTCTCTCGGCTATGAGGAAGGATCGTTTCTATCTCCAGCTTCTATTCTTCAGTTTTCCAGTCAGCCTATCTGTGAGTACAAGGCTAGAAAAAATAGGCTTTTATATTGTGTCTTTGTATTTACATTGTTGTCAGTTGCTGGGATGTTTAATGTGTCATTTCCTTGTTGAAAGGTTGTTTATTCTATTCTTATTTAGCAATGTGGACCCCTGTTATATTGTTCTTTGTACAGAGATTCTTATGTCTTTCTTTCTATATAAGCTTTCTTTTAACCTGTTGGATTTTTTTTTCTAAGTGGGCTTAGGGATGAAATTCCCTGTGCAGATTACGGTCTCTTCAGGAAGGCTAGGGGAGATATGCGTGTGTGGGTAGGAAGGGGAATAGACTGACGGTATTGCCCCTCTGCTGTTTTGTAATTCAAGGAGTTTATTACAGTAATCTTCCGGATAACCCAGGAGGGGAAGCCTGGGGGAAATAAGAGAAGACAGGATGAGGGGGTTATTCCTTTGTGGTCTAGATCAGGGACATCTGAGTCTTGGTGTCCCCAGGGAAGGTTTTGGGAGAACGAGTGAGCCAAACACTGAATTTTGTGAGCTGGTGGCTAGGTAATTAATTGGAGGTTTCAGGGCTAGCATCTTAGTTTCTGAACTCTAGGTTCAATCTGAGTAGAAGCTATACATGCAGGTTGCATAGGCTGCGCTCCTGGTGCAAGAACAATCCAGCACATTTCCCTGGCGAAGCAGGCTCTGCAAGCCCTGTGGCCTCTGCCAGGTGAGCTTCTAACCCAGGCTCGAGCTACGTCGTCTAATCACCCAATGGAGTGGATATATTATAAATATCCACCCTACCACCCACCACCACTGCTTGTGACAGGTCCCAAAGTAGAGTTTACATATCCATTGCATGGGACCCCATCTCGGAAGCACTTGCTATCACCTTTTGAGAGGGCGTGAAATGAGTGTCTGCACAGCTGCCCCCACGCTACCACAGATTTACTGTAGCTTTGAGAGGCAGGTGAATTCCCAGCCACCCACCAACGTCTCAAGTAGCAGATATTGTAGTTCTCACACTCTCCAGGTGGATATCACTCTCCCATTAATGGAGCTCTGTGGAGGGGACCGCTGCCTGCATGAGCAGGATATTTCACCCAAAACTTGGTCTTAGCCATTGCAGGTCTCCAGCACAGAAGCCTGTCAAATCCATATGTAGTGAGGGAATGGGTCAACTCCGGCTTTTGTGGGGAACTATCTGGGCCTCTCCGTACTCGATGTGAATGACTAGCGAAAAGATCTGGGTCCTCGCTCTCCACGTTCCTCTCTTACCCGTGGCCTCCGGGCTGCCCTTGAGGACTCCTTCCACTCTTCTGTCTGGCCAGAGTCCTCGTAACCCAACAGGCTTGGAACCGGATTCTGGGGGTCAACCCCCCACCGCCCTGTGCCGTCCACCAGGACAGGGGCTAGGGTGTCCCCACTCCGGCGTCGCGATAACTGGTTACTTCTCTTTGCACTGTTGCACCTCCCTGACCACTGATTCACATCTACAATTTAAGCAATACAAGTTTATTTAAAGTAACAATTAATGGTTAAAAAAAGAATTATCAGGAATCAAGAAATGGGAAAGGTTAAAGAAAACACACTCACCGCACTCTGGTGGCAGAGCCCCATACACAACCAGTGTGTCTCTAGGACCATCAGGGCACTTCACAAGTCTGTTCCTGTAGGTCCCAAGGGCTCTCCTTCTCCCAAGGCCCTGGCATGTGCATGCGTGATGTCGCGGGTGTGGACACTGCTCCTGTGGCTGGCCACACTATCAGGCTCTGGGAATCGCAGTGACCCTTTTCTCCCCAGTGCACCGTCGGCACTCTGTCACGGTTACGCTTCCCACCTACAAGTCTGGCCTCAGGGCTTCCTCTTGGCTGAGGCGTCTCCCTGTTTGCTGGGCCACCTCGCCCCCAAGGCGTCCCCCTCCGCTCTCCTCAGACTGCTCACTGGACCAACTCTGGCCCTGCTCCGGACCCACAGACTTCACCCCCCACTGCCTCAAGTACCTCGGCTGTTCTGCCTGCTCTTGTCCCCAGCTCCCTGGGCTGCTTCTCTGGCCTCTCTGGCTCTCAGTTGCAACCTCCCCCCAGGCAGGTCTGCTCTGCAGGCTGTTCTGTGACTCTGCCTTTGAGCTACCTCCCTGCTTCCTGGCTGCTTCTTCTGGCCTCTCTGGATCTGTGTTGTTGACAGCTCCCCTCCCCTAGGCAGGTCTGCTTGGCCGTCTGCTTCTTTGACTCGCTCTTCATGCCTCTCACCTGTTCCCCTGGGCTGCTTGATATGGCCCTCTGGCTCTGGTTGCTGCAGCTCTGCTCCCACGGGCCAGGTTCTGCTCTGCAGTGCTGCCTTCTCCAGTGAACTGCTGTCTTACTGCTCCTACCTGTTCCTGGGTCTGCTTTGTCTGGCCCCTCTGGCTCTGGTTGCTGGCAGCTCCCCTCCCAGGGCAGTCTTCTCTGCAGGCTGCTTACATGTTGACTACTCGCTCCTCATGCTCTCCTATGTTCCCTGGGCTGCTGGTCTGGAGCCTCCTCTGGTCTCTGTGCTGCTTTGCCAGCTCCCCTTCCAGGGTGCAGGTCTGCTTGCAGGACTGTTACTTGACTCTGCTCTATAGCGGTACTCACTCGTTACCCTGAGGCTGCTTGTCTGACCCCTCTGGCCTGACTCCGCTTGCAGCTCCCCTCCAGGGCAGGTCTGCTCTGAGGCTGCTTCTGTGACTTGCTCTCTGCTCTCACCTTGCTTGCTGTGGCTTGCTTGGTTTGGCCCCTCTTGCTGCTGCAGCTCCCCTCCCAGGCAGCGTCTGCTCTTGCAGGCTGCTTCTGTGACTTTCTTCTCTGCTCTCACTTGTCTCTCCTGGGTGCTTGTCTTGGCCCCCTCTGGCTCTGGTTTGCTGCCGTTCTGCTTCCCAGGGGCAGGGCTGTCTCTCTGGGCTGTGCTCTGGCTTTTTGGGCTGCTCAGCTCTGCTCCCCGCAGTCTTACTTGGGCCCCTGCTCTTCCTTGCTTCGCCTCATTTTCTGTCTGACCAGCCATTCAGCTCACAGGGAGGACGGGACCCACCCTGGCCTTCTGTCTCTTTGATTAGCCTGCCCACCCTGTCAATCAGGCTGACCTGGAGCACTGGCCTCTCGCCATTGGTCCTGGGGACTGTCAGTCTCAGGGTCCTGATTTGCCATTGATCTCTCCCCTTTTAGTGCTGGGAGCTAGCAACCAAAACACCCCACTGAATGTTAGTAAGGGGATAACAGTCCCCTTACACGTACCTGGCTGAGCTAGCTGTCAGGGAGCCAGAAAGACACCCAGCCTGCCCCAAACGCTCTCTCCAGCCAGTCAGCCTAACTCTCACACACGGCCTCATTTGCTTCTGCTTAAGGGACCCCAGGAGCCAGCCGTTCAATAACAGCGGTAGCTGCAGGCACACTAGCATTTTCAAAAGCAGCCTAAAGCCACAGAACTAAACACAGATGGGAAGTTGGACACCAGGGCCCAGTTTTAACACCTTTGCCCGTAGCACCTTCTCCCGCAGTGTGAGGACACTGAATTCACTAAACTACTTACCGAGGTCTGGTCTATCTTGAAGATTTAGGTTGACATAGTTACGCTGGACGAGGGGGGTGAAAAATCCACCCCGACTGACACAGCTATGCCAACCTAGTCCCCAGTGTCGAGGCAAGTACATCAACAGAAGAATGATTCTGCCAAAGTAGCTACTGCTGTTCGGAGAGGGGGCGTTCCTACACGGAGGGAAGTCGGTATAGGCTGCATCTACACAAGGGGTCAGCACCTCTCAGAAGTGGTGTGCCGAGTCTTCATTTATTCACTCTAATTTAAGGTTTTGCATGCCAGTAATACATTTTAATGTTTTTAGAAGGTCTCTTTCTATGTCTATAATATATAACTAAAATATTGTTGTACGTAAAGTAAATAAGGTTTTTAAAATGTTTAAGAAGCTTCATTTAAAATTAAATTAAAATGCAGAACCCCCCAGACCAGTGGCCAGGACCTGGGCAGTGTGAGTGCCACTGAAAATCAGCTTGCATGCTGCCTTAGGTTGTCTACCCCTGATCTACACTATGGGTTTGTGTCAGCAGAGGCCCCATAGTGCAGCTGTACCCTTAGTAGCACATCAGCTTGCAGAGTTGCCTGTTACCCTGAATAATCTGGACTAAATGAAACGGAAAAAAATAAATTGCTCCCGACCAGACCAGAGGGATGGCTGCTGAAGGGTTTCTTCACAACACTCACTGGTGCGAACAGTGAAGTTCACACCTCAGAGGGTGCTGAGTGCTAACTATAGAATCACTCCTGCTATTTAGAAAGCCAGGAGAAGCCAACCAGACAGTAGCTTATGTAGCAGCTTGTGATCCTTTGTTTGTGCTTCCTCTCTCCTATTGGGCCATGCACCAACATTGCACCTGGAAGTGGGACAAAAGATTTCATTTCGTTAACGCAGCACAACTACAGGTGACTAAAGCAAAACCCTGGAAGCTATTCTTCTCCTCTGCTTCTCGCTAGAGGGGCAGCAGCCTGGGGCCCGACGTGCCCTGGATGGAAGAACTGCTTCTGTTGTGGGACTCCTGTAAATTCTCAGCATACCACACCCCCTCTGGCACCAGACCGCCTGCCTGTGCCTCTCCTGGGGAGGGATTATGCAGTTCTCCTACTCGCCCTGGGCTACCACGCCATGTGGATCAACTGTACCTACCCAGCAGGACAGACTGGGTTTGGTACTGGTGACAATTCCCTTCAGGGTCTGTGACCAGTGGTTAGTAGAGTGACCAGGCAGGTGTCTTAAACCAGATCCCTGAATTTTGGTCAGTAGGAACATTTGGAGAAAAAGGGTTTTCTAACAGTGAACACCCATGGCAATCTTACCTAACTGACAACCTAGGACCCAGTTTCTTCAGATAACCCAGGGAGAATCTGTGCCAGTCTGGTTTCACTGAACAGCCCCCCAGATAACTACTGTCAGAGAGATTGTTTTCTCTCTCTCCTGCGCCCTCCCAACCAGAACCCTCTGATGGGTTCACCAGGCAGTGGAGCCAGAATCCTCAGTGTCAATGGCTCTGCCATTGTCCCGAAACAATGCTCAAGCATTTACTGTATGGAAATGATCTCAAGCCGCAGTTTCCTTCCCAATTGCTTTTCCTTACCACTTCCTACTAAACTTAACCAATAGGCTCAGAGAGCAGACATCCTAGAAACAGGGGCTTTGGTGCGTCGCTGTTTGCGGGCCTGGTAATGATCATTGTAGGAAAAACGTCGTTTTCTTCTCAGTGCATCCACTCCTGTGTTGGGTGCCAACATGGAGATGTATGCTTCGCATCGCATAGCCTGCAGTCGGTTCCTGCGTAAGATCTCGTAATCATCACCTCTCCTCAACGGCAGTGTAAACAGATCAGAGGTTATTTTCCAGGTTGCCATGTCGTTACGTAGATAAATGTCATGGACATGCTGGTCCCAAAATGAGCGCAGGTCCGCTCGAGGAGACAGACAGATGGCATGTCGTTGTCGTAATCGTCTACGCAACGTGAGGAGCAATCCAGCAGATCTCTCAGTTGGTAGGATACGGCACAGTCGATAAGATCCGCTGGAACTGCATGACTCTGTTTGACTCCCCAGGCGATCAGACTGTGGGGTATCCTTGTCATCTTGATACTGAGTAAGACAAAATTCCACTTCACGTGGTCTGTGCCATGTGAGTTAGTAGAGTTAGACCCGACAGGATTGTCTCCCCAGATCACAACTGTAGTATTTTGGTCTCTCGTAGGAAAGTTTGGAGTAAAAGGGTTTTCTTAACAGTGAACATCCTGGCCATCTGTTTACTAAGGACAATCATCGAACTTAGACCCAAGCTGTCTGTCAGAATAACCCGTGAGAATTCTGGCCAGTCTGGTTTCACTGCACAGCCCCTATATCCCTCCCCCTAGTTACTATTGTCAGTGAGACTTGTGTTGTCTCGTTCTCCTGCCCCTCGTCAACCCGCATCCCTTGCTGATGGGTTCACCTCACGCCGTGAGCCTCAGAATCTGCTCAGTGTCAAATGGTCTCTGCCATTGTTCTCACCGACCATATGCTCAAGCATTTACTGTATGGTAATGCCATCTCAAGCCGCCAGTTCCTTTACCACACATGGCTTTTCCTATCTCACTCAACTCTATAACTCCTTAACGACAATAGGACTTCAGACGGCCGACATCCTAGTAAACAATTAGGCAATCAGGCAGCACCCGAGCATCAGACTCCGCGCTTTGGCCTCTTCACGCACTCATCCTTGTCCTCTGTAACTACTGCCGTGTACCCAGTACTCATCCTGTGTGCCGACCGTTTTCATGCAGGCGTCCTCTGCCGTATGATAGACATTCTCTGGCCTAGTTTCTGGCTCTTTGCTCGATAGTGCCCGACCTGCCAAGCAAAGCCCTATTATGTGTAGGTTGTCCCGTCATAAACAGATATGACGTAAGAGATTAAACGACTCCTTTCACATGCAAGGTGGGAACGCGTAACAAGACTCAACACCTGACATGCAGGCCCTCAGACTCCACGCGAATAACTCTGATATATCAAGACTCCAAGGGGAGCTGAGGTTTGCGCGTGTGGTCCCTATGTTGTTCTGTTGTTCAAGTTGTGCCATGCTCCTGAGCGGCTGACCAACTACAGGCTTCTGCTCATGCTTCCTGTTTCCACCGATTGTACCGTACAGGGGAACACTAATATAACGCGTTTGTTACATTGTTTTCTGTATTTGCACGGAACTAGTGTGCTAGTTTTGCCTGGTAGGTCATAGTGTATCTTCTAAATTGGTGTTTCTTTTTCTGACTATGAAGGCTCTCGTGATACAGCATGGCAGAGGGCGACATAAGAGTGTGAGGGCCTTATTCCTCCTGCCAAAGTGGAGTAAGGTTGCTTAGTTTTCTCTAAAACAGCAGTGGCCAATTTAGAGACCTGACTCCAGTATGAGCACCTGACTTCCTCAGAAGACCTGACCCTAGTGCGATGGGATATAAACACCCCTTGTTCAGTTCCTCTATGGGTGTTGTAGGTTGAAGGAGTGTTGGGATGGAGAATGTGCTAGATGCAGAGAGAAGCGTAGATCCAGACGCCAGAAATTAGAAGTGTTGGAGTGCTGCGGTTGGATGTAAGGAACCCACAAAACCCTAGGTAAGCGAGCCCCAGGCTGTATAGAAGAGAGGCGTAGAAGCCTTTCCCAGTGGCTGGTAACGGGTGTATGAGGAGGAAGTAATCCAGGTGAAGAATGACGTAGTCCAAGTAGGTTGCGACGCACAACCTCAGGCCCCTCTGGGTTGTGATCGTGTAGTTAGAGGCCCAGGTCCGTCCCTCTCCACTCCCTCTCTCTCAAAGGCTACTAGATGGAGTGATTAGATATGGTTCAGAGGCAGCCTAAAGGCCCCCTGAACCTATACCTCCAGAGAAGAGAACGTCGCGAGGACCCAGACAATACCGGCAAGTGCCACGGGCTGTTATTCATTTTTTAGTAAGTACCGACCCGTAATATGTTCTCATCTGATATACAGTAGACATTTTTATGATTTCTCTTTTAGTAAAAAGTATTTCTTTTGAAGGACTTTGATTTTAACTAGTTAAGGCTCCAAGGGGATTGACGTCATGCAAACTCACCTAGGGAATTGGTGGGAGGATAGAAGAACGGGGGGAAGAGGAAAATCTCGTTGTGTTAGATTTACAACGCTGTGGAAATTTGCAGTGGCCTCTGGGTGAGGGGAAGAAACCCTGAATGCTCTCCTGTGTTTGTGTTTCATAGAATATCGAATGCATGGTAATGCTCCTAGCGTACCCAGGGCGGGAAGATTCTGGTGAGGAGGTAAAGAGGGGTGAGGGAAGTGGGTCTCATTTCCCTTTGTTGTGAGACTCAAGAATTCTGAGTCTTGCCGGGTCCTCCAGGGAAGGTTTTAGGAAGACGCAGGAGTGAAGGCGCGCACTGCGAGAAGGCGGCACTGGAATTCCTGGTTGGTGGCAGCGCTACAGGATCTAAGCTGGTAATTAAGCTTAGAGGTTTCATGCAGGTACCCAAATTTTGGACGCTAAGGTTCAGATTTGGGAAATATACCTAATGACAGCCTGCTACCTGAAAAGACCTCAAACTTTGCAGTTTAAGCCATACTGGGTTTTAACCTTGTTTTCCCCCTTCTTTTGCTCACAGGCAAGCCTGCTTTCTGAGAGGCTTATGATTGGACTAAGTAGCCACTAGGCTGAGTCTGTGGAGTTAAAATGTACTGTCTAATTGAGGAGTAATTTTGTTCTTACACTTCTCCTCTTTAGGGTTCATTGTCTGCATGTTAATTTTCGGCATGACCCCTCCTTCAAGGATGTTGGACTTAATTCTGTCATGGTTACTAATATTCAACGGCACAACTGCAGTTACCTCTTGACTCAAATGTACGCATTACTTAGGACTAAGTCAGGACTAGCCTCTTCTCTTGTCTTACCTTTGGTTAGATTTACTTGCCTTTATGATCCTCCCTCAGCAATACACCCTCTATCCTCTCCTCATGAGGAAGGCAGGCAGCAATACAACCCTACCCACCCATATACTTTTCTTCTCATGGATTGGGATTTGCATCCTTACAGGTCTGGGTGTGTCGTTCTCATTCCGTTCTAGACAGTCTTTTTAGCTATAACACTACTCCCTCACATCCAAGACCTGAGCTGTTCTTTCTGGGTAGTTTATCGCCATGTGTTGCATCACCCCCATTGATTTTAGTCACTCACAATCACATCTGTGTCAAGAGCCCGCTTCCACTGCCAGGCAATCTAGTTCACTTCATTTTGCTTCTCACAGTGGTGCAGATACATTTTTGGCCTTTTGCCTATCATTATTTAATGGCTGGACGTCAAGAGAGACTTTCAATTGGACTGGTGCTGCTAAGGTCATGGCTACACATATATCTGCAGCGTGTGTGGTAAAGATGCTCTATGCTGATAGGAGAGAGCTCTCCTCTTGGTGTAAAAAACCACCTCTGCAAGCAGCATAAGTGGTGGTGGAATATTCACACCCCTGAGCGACATAAGCTTTGCCAACATGGGCTGCAGCGTAGACGTAGCCTTAGTCACTTTCGGCACATTTCAAACCAGCCTCACCGCTTAGCTTGGTACCGTGGAACCTGGCTGGCATTTGCCTCTGCTCACAGCCTGCCTCTGATAGTGACACAAAGGTGTTCCTGTCTCCTCTCTAACAGACGTCTTTGTCCAACCTCAGTGCTCAACCCCTGCCAGCTTGCTCCCAGCTCCTCCTTTAAATAATCACACAAAGCAGCCTCAGTTCTCCTTGGCAGGGGCCTGGTTTCTCTGGAAGAGCAGTAAAGGTGGGGCCCATTCCTAAACATCGCAGCACCTACAATTTAGGACCTAAATATTTTTAAAATAAAATTAAAATTAAATAATTGGAGATATACCTATTTACCAACTCCAGCCCCCTGCCTTCACTAGCAGGACCAATTTTTGCCCCAGATTCCTAAGTGGCCCACTCAAGGATTGAACTCACAACCCTGGGTTTAGCAGGGCAATGCTCAAACCACTGAGCTATCCCTCCCCCCTCACTTTACCCCCTCTTCTCATCCATTTCTGGTACTGACCTTTTCCCTTATTTAATGAGTCCTCTGCATGGCACTGTCAGAATGCCAGAGAAAGTTACTCCAGATGCGCTGAGTCAATAATTTAAGTGTTGTTTTCAGGTCCTCTCTGCTACATCTTTGGCACTAGTAAGTACCACAATGAACAGTCTCTGCTCTGGGGCTCTCCAGAAACCCGTGTAGAAGTCCTGGGAGACCTGCTGTATTTGCAACCAGTCGGTAACTCACCAGACTGTTCAGAGTCACATGATTATATCGAGTAAGAGAGCAGTGCATCATCATCACAGCAAGTGGGGAGCGTGTCCCCCACTGCTATGGTTTGTTATTGTGATACTAAAGCTGGAAACCCAACATCCATGTGCACACCTGCTGGCACAACAATGGTGCTTTCAAGCCAAAAATGTGGAAAAAACTCACACCAGCCATCCCATTCCATCCCATCCCAAACAAAGCAGCAATATACCCCCAAAGCCGCAGGGAGAGGTGGGGGCACTTAAACCCATTAGCATTGTCTTTCCTGTGACTAATGAGGGGAATGAGATTATGCAGGGTGCTGAGGCGAGAAAGGGGAGGGAGACAGGCACTGCAGCACGGCTGTGACAACAAGCCTTTAAAAAAGCCTTTAAAATCCTCAGAGGAAGTCACAGGCAATGAGTGTGATCCAGGGGAAAAGAGGTTTCTTCTGTCTGCAGAGCCCATCAGCTGGTTTACTGCCTCCTGCCAGCTCCAGCACAAGCACAGCCATTTACCAGGGAGCAGTTAGACGGTGATGGAGTCACTGCAGCCAAAGAGAAGCAGCCCGCCCACTCGGTGCTCCTGCGTCAGCAGAGCTATGCCCAGACCTTCCCTTTGACAGGGCACAAAAGAGACTGATTTCCCTGGCTTAAATCTTAGCTGGGTGCCAGCCTCTTTCAACATCTCCAGAGAGGGTCACTGTGATGACAGCTCACCCCCGGGCACTCAGTCGGCGATTAACAGCCACTTGAATGACCAGGCCGGGCTCTCCTCTCCCCCGTTTTATTACCAGTAACAGATGCCGTCATTGTCCTTTTTTATTTGGGGGCGGGGGAAGAGGAGGAGCACTTTGGTGCAGGACATTCACTTGTTAGCCTGTATCGCTTACTGGGGAACAGCCTTTCCTCCCTCTTTGTAAGAGGCTAGCCAAGTAAGTGCCCTGGAGAACTCACTGCTAGTGTAGGCCTGGCCCAGGACTTCATGGTTGTCTTTACACTTGCACTCAACACTGCAGTGACAGCAAGGATAGAACTGAGCCGCCTGCTCTGAACGCTCCAGTTCTGGTCGCTACGGAGACTCCAGTAGCAATTGTTGTGTCAAAGCAACAAAGCCACAGGTTCACAGCTAGGTCCCAACCAACAGTGTTTAAGATACACAATCATGCAAGTCCTAGCTACTCTGGCTGGGTCCTGGCAGCTTCTAAAACCCAGAACACAGTGAGCACCTGTGGAGGGCTCACAAACTATTTAAACGGCCACTGCAACACAGGCTCTATAACGACCAAATAGTTCTGATTTCACGAACATGGTGCACCAGTATTCTTCCCATGTTACAGAAGGAGAAACTGAGGCACAGAGGTTAAGTCAGTCGGTCAAGGTGGCAGTGAGGTCCCAGTTCCCAGCTTAAGAGAGCACATGCCCTGCTAAGAGGAGTCAGAGCGTGCAGCTCTTGTTCAGTGCAAGTTCAGGATGAAGAATGGGTAAGAGCAGGCACCAGCCTCAACAGTTGAGGGCACTGCCCATTCCTGCCACCACCACTACCCACAGTAGAATACAGCAGAGGGCAACTGCATAATTCTTTCCAGCACATCACATGCTCTTTGTAGGTAAGCCACACAGTCTGCAGTCTACTGAGTAGAACGCCTCTGGCCTCATTCCGTCATATACTGTAGTTGAAAGTGGAGGGTTGGGCTGTGAAGTGATTCTGGTTTCTAAAGCAAGACAGTTCTCTAGCTTCATGAAAAGAGTCACTACTCCTTAGGAACCTGGCTACTGTTGCTGTGCACTAACATACCATGTGCCACCCCAGAGACAGTTGCAACACAGAGAAGCAGAAAAACAGTTCCTTGGCATGTACAGAGTGCCAAACCTCCCCCCGCCCCAGCCCCGCAACATGCTGAGCAATCATCTCATTTTAACCAGATGATATCCCTTTAAAAAAAAGGGGGGTGGGGTGGGGTGGGGTGGGAAGAGGGCTGTGTGTTGCAGACATGTGGCATTCCCACCCTGCTCCTAACACAGCATGCCCAGATGGCTCCAAAATTATCCCCTTCCTAAGGTTTCCTTTATTAACAATGTAAAAATCTCAGTCTAAACTTTTGCCACAGCTTGCATGTTCCTATGAATTTCCCAGCGCAATCCCAGAGATACTCAAGCCCTGTTATGCTCCTATGTTAGACTAACAGGACCTGGCTACCAGGGCGGATGGTGAATCACTAATAGTTCTCCACCCCTTTGCAAACACCATCCAGACCAGCACTATTTCTGACAGCAAGTCTGCAAACGCAAAGCCTGGCAGTGTCTCTTAAACCAAATGCTAAATTAAGTCCCTGCAATGTCATACCCATCACAAGTGCTCTTTGTGCTGTAGAAACCGCTCTGATTCAAGAGCGCAGCATCCCAGCTTAATATTTAGCAATAACTGGCTCCAGCAGCCAATCAGCATTCATTCAGCTTGACTCCCTCAGGCAGCAACGGGGGTGACACAGGGGCCTTAGAGTTAAGGGTAAAAGTTTAACCTGGATTGAGGTTAAAGTACCCCTGATTTATAACAGCAGCAGTAAAGTTAAGAAGAAAACTTCATGCTACAGTTGCACCTCCACTCATTCCCCAGACTCCAGAGAACATCAAAGGGCCTTTTAAAACAACCACACAAGCACACACACCTTCCCGCTAAACTTTCAGAACAGCTGCACATTCACATCGTTGGCAGGAGCCTGTTCAAGTGCCCAGGCCAAGAAAGGATTCTGCCAGCTGGTGTCTGGGAGGCTGCCAGCTTGATAGGAAGAAGTGAGCTAATCAAATTTTCATGTATGAAAACAGTTTCCTCTATGTGAACAGAAGCTGGAAGGAAATGCAGCAGGCTGGAGAGTCCCTGATTAACCCTTGTGGTACTGGTGTTTCCCCCAGATTTATAGATAGATAAATGCTTTGAGGAGGGAAGGAGGAAGCAAGGGATGGAACTGGACATGGACTGTGTGCACCTGCACACTCCCATGTATTACTCACATGCCCAGTCAAAGGGTGTTTGCAATGATGTTATGATGATATGCGACACAAAATACTGTAACTAAATGACAGCTAAAGGCCTCAAACATTAGTTAATTTTGCTTCCTCTCAAGGCTGTGGTGAGGCTGGACTATTATCCCCATTTCACAGCTGGGGAAATGGAGGCCCAGAAATGGAGGCCAAAGAGTTCCATTTATTTTGGGTACCCCGTCTGAGCCATCAAAGCCCAGAAGTGCTGAGCACCATCTCCAACACAGATGTCCTCTCTGGTTTTTGACAAGGCACTACAGCGCTTCATCTTGATTTTCTTCCTGCTGTACAAACAGCAGATAACGCTTCCCTGCCTTGCAGAGATGTTATGAGACTTTATTAATAATGGGTTCAATCCTGCAAGCAGCTGAGCACCCACAGTCACTTCAAATGGATTTCAGTGGGAGCTTTTCAGGATTAGACCAGTGTTTGCAGAGTGCTGAAGAACTGACAGCACTAGGCACCTTAGAAAAAGTGACAGGTTAGATTGATGAGTGCTCAGTGTTAACAAGTGATCAATATTTGTTGTGAGCCACAGCTACCCAAGAGCCCACGTGTGCATGTGTCCCTCATTCTGGCTGCTTCTTTCCATCTTTGTTAGACCGGAGAGAGATGAAGGAATGGGACTGGCAGATATGCAGTTACAGAGACACATCAAGAGCCGAGCATTGGCCAGTATTTTAATCACATTATTGTGGTGCTCAACCTGCCAGCCAGTAAAGAATTCAAGAATATGTTTTGACACCCAGTTTATCTAAATCATCTGGTAATACAGACCTGTCATAAAGCATAAGTCCCAATTCTGAACTTTTAGCGTCCAAAATGTGGGTGTCTGCATGAACCCTCCAAGCTTAATTACCAGCTTGGATCTGATAGCGCTGCCACCAGCCAGAAATTCCAG
>NC_133776.1:2514953-2639066 GCF_003597395.2 Chelonoidis abingdonii | reverse complement strand
AAACATTCCAGCAACTACACACATGTAAATACAAAAACAATATAAAAACCTATATTGTCTTATACCTGTACTTACAACTGGGAAACAGAAGATTAGAAAGTCTGGAGATAGAGAGATTATTTTCAGAGCCGAGAGAGCAACAGAACAGAACAAAGGGACTCACACCCAAAAACTCCCCCCCCTTGAGATTTGAAAAATCTTTTTTCCTGATTGGTCCTCCGGTCAGGTGTTTGGTTCCCTTTGTTAACCCTTTACAGGTAAAAGAAACATTAACCCTTAGCTACCTGTTTATGACAAGACCACATCAGTTCCACGCACATGATCTGGAAAACATCTTTTCTACAGCAATTGCACAGGAGGAGAAGGTAAAATGGATAGTAGTCTCGAGCACAGAGCAGATAGAGAAAATCACAGTTTTTATCCCAGGTTGCAAAAGGGGAAATCAATTCACTGTGTTTCCCATAACTCAGAAAGCCACCACTGTGGTTACTAGCAGCAACAAAAGACAACTGGAGAACTTCCTGAAAGGAGCGGGACAGACCCCGAAACAGGAACAGTGGGGAGTTTTACGTGAGACGCAAAGAGGAACGATGAAACAGTGGGGATTTTTATGCGAGTGGCAAACAGGAACCATCGAGTTAATGCTCCATACCAGTGAAAAGCGAGTTCACATAGGGGCACAAGGGTTAGAACCATTTTTTAAAAAACATCTTTGTTACCAACATGATAAAAACATCTTCAGGGCAGATCTGAGAGACCCCAGCTGCAGGGGGCTCAGACCCTGGCAGAAGGTCTTGGCGGAACCACGCTTAGTCAACATCCAGTCCCCTCCCATCCAGACAGAGGAACAACGTGGACCCTGGAGGAGAGTGGCCCAGGAACCCTTCCCTTGCAGGAGGGTCAGCAATACACCAGGGGTCCCCAACGTGGTGCCCGCGGGCGCCCAGGGCATCCATGTGCACCGCCTACTGGCCGCTGGACAAGCAGCTGCTGAGAAGCAGCAACGGCAAGAAGCACTACCACCGAAATCCCGCCAAAACGTTGCCGCTTTATGGCGGCATTTCGGTGGCTGCTTCTCCAGCAGCCATGGTCCTCGGCGGCTAGTTGTCCGGTGCCTGCCCCATGGAAAAGGTTGGGGACCACTGCAATACACCATTCAGTGCAGTGACCATGCTGCCCTCACATCAAAGGCAGATTAAACCTTCTTGCTGCCTGGGGACGAAATTAGAAATGTTGCCTGTTCCCAGCCACTCCTAAATTAAAAACAAAGGAGATTGGAATGGGGACTGGCCATCGTCACAGTTCAGGGCAACTGTGCCTGTATTCCCCTTCAGAGGTCCAGCATGGGCTCCCTGGCCCGTACCTCTCTGGGGTGGAGACTTGCATCTCTCCCCCTGCCCAGAAGGGACTCTCCAGGCTGATGATCTCCCTGCCGTCACTGTGTTACTCCTACCACAGACAGGTTGCCCAAGGACACCTGCTTGCTTTTTCGCCAGAGACAGCTAACAGGTGTGATTGCTACAGTTATACGGTACCACGCAGCACTGCCTACACAAGCCCACTTTATCCTGAAGCCAACAAGCATGACAGAGAATTGTATTAAAAACTGTAAGAGAACCTACATGCATGCTAATAAGCTTACCAGCATTCACCCCTGCTCTAAACATGGCTCTGGCAGGAGCAGTCCTTCAAATCCCCACCCAAGGGGTTTTCTTGTGGTTACAAGTTCATCCCCGCTTCAGCTCAGAAGCCTCATGGCGCTCAAAGGGCTCAGTCCTTCCAACCACTCCTTAAGGGCTGGGGCCCTTGGCGGACCAGGGGTCCTGTCCATTTGCGTGATTAGGAAGAAGGTCCCAAGCTAGTTTAAAACCAAGCTATGCGCTGAAAAACCCTTTGTCTGTTGGCCCCTGGAGAATCCAGTTGGAACTAGTGTATCTGCACCTCTCGAGGCAGGGGTGGCTGCAAAGGCTGATAATGGAGGAACTATATTGACATCCCCTCCCTACTAGAAAAGATACAGACAACGCCACAAACACATACCCAACTGCATTTTAATACAATGCACCCCAAAAGTATTAATCCTAGTTCAATAAGATTGAACTTAATTTCATACAGTTTGTTCAGTCTCTCACAGCTATTGCTTAAGTTTTGTTCCCATTAACCTTGACGAAGTCCTTTCAACAGCAGGAAAGAGGAAAACTAGAAACTGAAAAGATAAACGTGAAAGAGCAGCTGTGGGACCCTCCCTTCCCTCACAGACCCCAGCCATGGAAGCATCTCGGTCCTTGAAATAGAGACTGGAAGATCTGCACAGAGAAAACCAATTGCTAATCCCACTGCTAAACGTGGGGCTTGAGGCCAGCTCCCAGAAGTTAAACATTTTACTAGAAGAGGTGTGTCAGTGCTACAGAATTTGGGACAGTGAGTTGGGGGGGGATGGGAGGGAGACGAGGGGGAGGTTCAGATCCAGGGCTTGGAATTGGACCCATCTCAGCTGAAGTGGAGAGTAACTGCAATCTGGTCCATTTTTTTCAAGTTAGGCACGGCAAGCAACTAACATGGCCTTGAGTTAGGCAAAACCGGCTGCTCCTGAAGACAGAGCACGTCAGTCACCATATGCTAAAAGGATTGGCTGATGGTATAAGCAGCACAAGTCAGACAAGATGACTATTAATGTTGTATTTAAATTCGTTAATCCGATTAATCATCATAAGAGTAACATTTCCCTGCTGAGAACGTTGCCGAGTTAGGAGTTTACCCACACGCTATGCAAGAATACAGCAATGGCAAAGAACAAGGCACGAGGACCAACCACCATTTTAAACAGAAAGAGAATGCAAAGAAAAAGAAAAATCGGTAATGCCACTGGGAGACTGCTCATGGCCATTTCGAAGGGCTGGCAAAGTTCTCAAGGTCAGAGAGCCAGGGGTGGGGGGACAGAGCACTGCGTATTAGACATGTACTGAAGTCACTGAGCTGAATCCACTTTTGCTGAAAGAGCACTAGGGTTAACCTCCCTGGCAAGCAGTGATATAAAAGCTGAAGCCCTAGTTACAGGAGAGGGCTACGAAACAAGAGGATCTCTTAAAAAGGGGTTTGTTGGCTAAAACAGGTGTGGGGACCACAATGACACATTTAGCCCTTCTCCAGGGGGGTCACAGAAAGGAACAACGTTTACACAGCGATGTTCTACCAGAGGGACACACCAGGGAGTGTTTTACAACCCAACCCAAGGCCCAGTCCTGAGCTCCAGACTCTCTTCTCTCTCTCCAGTCCTTGCCCATGGAAAAAAACTTTCATTCCAGTCCATGGGAATTACACCTGCATAACTCACAGGATTTGTTTAAACACTCACATGCTCACACACAAATACTTCAGCCGTCTTGTTCTCTGACCCTGCGTTCCTCCACTGTGTCTAAGTACACTCCTCACTCATACAGCACTAGGAATGTGCAATAAAACTGAACAGAGACATCAACAGGATGGGATATCTGATGTAGACGACAGTGGGCAGCAAGACCTGAAAAGGAATTCCATCGAAGGTTGCTTTTTAAAACCATTTAAAAAAGTTCTTCTCAAATTTTCATGCGTCTTACTAGTTTGTGCATGTTGGTTTAAAACTGCAAACTGGAATCTAATGAACACACACATACACACACTAAACCCCTCTTCTCCACTGTGATACAGCATGACCAGAGGGCAGCAGGAGAGGGTTAGAAGGGAGCCTTATTCCCTGTAGAGGGAAGAAAGTTTGCTATAGATTAATTAGAGCACCTGACACCAATTAGAGCACCTGAAATCAGTCACCTGCTATAAACTCTCTGCTTCAGTCAAACAGGGGAAGGTGTTGGAGCAGAGAGGATTAGCGTTGGCACAGAGAACAGTTTGAAGGAGTAGAAACAGAGTGGATTGGAGCTGGAGCAGAGAACAGTTTGGAGGGAAGCAGAGGAAAGTTTGGAGAATTGCTGCGGTGGGCTAAGAAGACCAAGACCCTAGGTAAAAGGACACCTAGCTTGTGCAGAGGGAGAGCAGAAAGCCCCCCCACAAGCTGAAGGGCAGGAAAGGGAAATAGCCCAGGGGAAGGAACCGCTAGTTCAAGTGGTTTACCGCTACCCCTAGGGCCCCTGGGCTGGGACCCGGAGTAGAGGGCAGGCCCGGGTCTCTCCCTCTCCACTCCCCTCCTCTAGGACACTAGTGGGGCAGTTAATATCCCAGTTCAGGGGCAAGAAACAGCACTCTGAACCTGCCTCCCCTCCTCCTCCCAGAAGAGAAAGCAGGAGACCCATTACAGTAGTGCTGGCAATTTGCAACACCATTTAAAGAGAAAGAGACACTCACTTTCCTAGAAGGCTCTGGCTGCATGGTTAAGCACCTCACATCCACAAAATCCAAGTGCTCAACATACACTTGTCCCCTTAATTCAGCTCCTTTGTATTTATGGGACAGTTCTATTAAGTGATCATATACGATTGGTAAAGCACAACTTCTTCCTTACAAGGTTGTAGGAAGGTTAGGAATTCTTGGCTTTTTTATTATGTATTTTCAATACAAACAATGTTCAGAAATCATGGTATGCTGCAAAGATGCTGCACATTTATCTAACATTTAAGAAAACACTGTATATTCCATTGTTGTATACAGGAACTAACAGGACATAATTAAACATGACAGCATATGGGGCTGTATCAAAGCATACACACAAAGGGGGATGCAAAAACGTAGAATGTACATGGAAACCTGAATTCTGACATTTCCTGACTTGACTGCTTAACTATCCTTAATATAATTTATTCCATAAGCAGCAGCACACACAGCCACGCAGACAAAATACACACACCCTGGCATATTGCCTTTTATGTGACTACTCTCGTCCTGGTTCGTATTACACGGCTTGTGGAGTTTTAGAGAGTGACCTAAAAAAAGCAATCAAGTCAGACTAGTCAAATCTAACGGCCGGCTATGCATGCATTTACCAGTTTCATTTTCAAGTCACTTCATCTTAAGGGCTGTAATTAAGCATGAAAACTCATTAAATCAGGTATTTATACCTGGGAGCAAAAGGTGCTGAGCGTTCACGTGGGATGGAAAAATCACAAACTGTTTGGAATAAGAATTCAGCCTATTCCCTTACTGTACTTCATGCACAAGGATCTTTTCTGCTGAGGAGTAGGGGTATATACAAGACACCGTATTTGAGATGGTCTAAGTACATCAAAAGTACCTCACCTCAGCTGCAGAACTGATTTGTCTCCCCCTCACTCTAACACACTTTTCATTGTGTGATCTGCTAAGCACACAGCACAATAGTGAGAATCGCATGAGAAAAACGCTCAGCATTGCTAGTCCCAGAGGATGAAAAATCTGGAGTGTGACCTCCAAAAAAGTGGTATTGAGTCCTTTTTCTTTACCTTCTGTTTTTTTAATCTTTTCCACTTGAGTCACATTTTCAAGCTATCTTCCCCTGCAAACTCACTTTATTGTTTCCAAATGGAAGTGGGAAATTCTCATGTAGGTACTTGTCTCCAGGAGCTGATGATTTAAGTAAAACAAATATCCTGCCACTCACAATAGAATCATGATAGCGGGCAACATGGCTCTTTGCTATACGGAAGAGAAGGATAAATGGAGACAGTCTGAATGTGTGTTATTTACTACACACACCCAAACTCCCCCCCAAATCATGGAGTTAGATCCCCAATCTGCACATCCTCAAAACCCGGCTTGGATGTTCAGCTCTAGTGTTTTCTCTTTGTACCCTCACCTCTAGCAGACACCAGAACAGATGTCTAAATCAGTGGCTTCATGCATGTGGCAATCAGCTATTCTAAGTATCTAAATGTATGTTAGCTATTTATGGCCAGAGCTGTTTTGATTTAACAGAGCAATCAAACACAGGATTCACCACCCGGCACCTCAAAGTTTGAGGATATTTTTTTCTTTGTCTAGCGCTAGAAGTCAGGGAGACAAGCACTCCTGACCCCTCTCTATTCTTGGAGTAAGAAAACAGCCGTTTGTTTTTACATAACCCCACCCAGTTTGGATGCAGAAGATCCCCACCTACTGCCGGCTCGACGTCAAGGTCCAAACTGGAGTCTGGAGCCAAACCCATAAGTAAATTAGGAAGCAAAGAGCCTGTCCGAGATGCTAAGTGTCTCCCAGGGTCTGGCCCTAGAAGCTTGGGATAGCTGTGATCAGCATCAGGCAGCGCACACTGATGTCCCTATGCAATGCATTTACATGGAACCAGTCAGGGTGATTTTGTCCAATGTAAGTGGATTAAAAAGACCACAGGTGCATGTCATAGAAGGACTGCAATCTGCTCTGGCTATCCTTAGCCCACTGCACTGATAATTAGAAGTGCTTCAGCAAGTGACAGGAGGGGCAGACAGTGACTGGTAAAGTAGGCCACCAGAACAAGGCCTGTATATTGTGCTCAGTGGTTATGGGAAGACTCCTGCCTAATCACTGGGCTCCACGGTCTCTCTGGAAGATCACTAATAACCACCGACAGGTCCTCTAGCTGTATTCACCACTCCCCCTCCCCAGCTAATTGCCTACAGTCCCTCCCCACCACAAAAAATTCAATATCATAAAAAAATGCAGCTTCTTCTTTCCAAACACCAGTGAGGGGAAACAAACAAAGCCACTTTACTCCCCTCTAATCTTCTCCCTTGTGTACTCACACCAGATGGTGCAGAGCTGCAGGTTGGAAGATCATAGGCCCAGGGAAAAAATATATGGTAATACTAGGTTATAAAACTGCTGACTTTCAAATATTAATGTTAGCTGCTGGTTAATTGATGGGACAAGAAGACAGACAGAGGCATGCACTTCAGATGGTATCCACAGACATCTGTCCCCCTTTTAGACCAAGAGACTAAGCTATAGAATAGAGTTAGGACTGTCTACTACCGCTGTTCGGTGGTGGTTGTAAAAATAAGCAATAAGGTACGACGGCCTCTATTTCTCCTGACCTGATGATAATCGTTTTACAAACCCGTTTCTTTAGTGGAAGTGGCTTCTCTCGCTAGCATCACAGCATGCCCTCCCCAACAAGTTCAAGGACCCCTTCCATGTTCAAAGGAGTACAAATCAAACACAGGGCAAAAAGAACGCCTAAGAAAAAACACTGGGGGGGGTGGCAGCGGAATCTGGGGGAAACTGTTCAGAATTAAAAGGTGATCTCAAGCTCCTGACCGACACTATTAGCAGCTGGAGGTTATGCTGGGATCAGTGCAAAGGCTGCTATGAAGGTGGCCTTTGGGTTAGATGTTCCATACCAGGACGCGGGCAATCAAGGTCAAGTGCCCAAGTGTTCCACAAGACGCCCCTGTGTGGCATCAGTCAGTCAGCCAGACAAATCAGTCAGGATTTAAATCTCTGCTGCTGTACACGAGCTGAGCGTCACGGACCTAAAGCATAGCATCACCCATTTACACCAACAGAGACTAAGTCTTGTGATCTCCCCATGCCTTACTTCCTATAGTGGGGATGACAGCATTTCATTTCCCCGACCCTCTGCTGGCATAAAGCGCCATCTTTCATGAAGAGTTTGCGAGAGCCAAACGCCCTATGGCTCCAGACCTACACCTGTGAACGCCCCACTCTACGAGGTGCTCATAGGATCATGCTGCACCTTACATCTTCAGAGCCATTTGTTACCTAATTTAACCCAAGTGTTATCACCCGCCAGGCTACAGAGAGAACTGAGGCAGAGAGACTGTCACAAAGCGAGTCCCAGTCCCAGCCAACTTTAGAACTCAGAATCTCCTGGCTACTAGCCCGATGATCTTCCTGGTGAGAGGTGGAGTCCACTTCCCGCAAGATTTGCCACAAGTTCTTGGATTCTAGCCACACCCTTACTAGCATCAGATATTAGTGACCAATGCGTGTCCAGGAGATCTACTGGCAAATAACCAGTTTATTTGTAGATTTTCTAGAATTTTAAATACAAGGATAAAGCTGATTAGCAGAACTCAGTGGTTTCTAAAATGCAAGTTATTGACACTGATTACACCAGTCAGAGACAGGAACCTCAACTCATGTAGGATCAAGATCGCCATCAATCTTTTTCCTTAAAGCTCCTCCATGCACCAGATTAATTCCAAGGCCAATCCCATTGGAGTCGATGGAGTAACACATGGGTGTGGAGATTCTCTCAGTGGAGCACACAAAACCTTAAATTTGAGTGAATAAAATGAAGACTCGGCACAGCACTTCCGAAAGGTTGCCGACCCCTGTCATAGATAGATTCACTGAGGGTTTCCATCTTGTGATGCCTAGCTTCGCACACACACAAAGCTCCCTACTCCATCCTAAACAAAGACGGGGAACATGTTGCAGCTTTTCCAAAGGCTCATTCTAGGCATTAGCTCCTGCTATGCTTACCACCTCCTCATACGTGGCCTGATCCTGACAGAGGAGATACGTTTTGTATGCATGGAAGCCAGATAATGACTTTTGTATGAAGTCGTCCTACAAACGTGAAAGCAGGCGGACTCTACAGAAGTTATATAGGGTGCCATATAGACTAGAGCCTATAGATTCAAAAAGAGAATTCTATTCGTGTTATAGCCCCTCCTGAAGATTCTGTAGGTGGTTTTTATTTTTCTTTTCAATTCCACAGGACTTCCTGACGGGGAGGCCAAGCCTGGTGGAGGGTCTACGGTAACTGCTCTGCCCAGTCTCTGCTACTACACCTTCTTGGTTTAAGCCCCTGGCTCTCATGCACACAACTCCTGGGTGCTTTAAGAAATTGAGGTTCCTATCTGGTAAGTCATTCTAATGGGCAACTCTTCCTGTTACCTAAGGATTTAGCAGATGAAGCAGGGCACCCTGGGATATTAACATTAGGAGGGCAGGATTGTTGCAATAATTGGGTCTACAAATTTACCCTCATTGTGAGCTCAGCTGGGAAGAGTGAGTGAAAGTTTATAAGATGTCACAAAGCCTGCACAAATAAATGTTGATGGTAAAAGGTACGAAAATGAGACAGACTGAATTAGTCCAAACCAAAAGGCCACCTGATAGAACTCAAGGGTTGTGTTAATGCAGGCCTGATAATCACTCCAAAAGTTTTTTTTTTCTCTCCTGCTGATAATAGCCCACCTTAATTGTTTGGTCTCATTAAGAGTTGGTACGGCAACCCCATCTTTTCATGTTCTCTGTGTATATATATCTTCCTACTGTGTTTTCCTTCGCATGCATCTGATGAAGTGGGTTTTAGCCCATGAAAGCTTATGCCCGAATAAATTTGTTAGTCTCTAAGGTGCCACAAGGATTCCTAGTTCTTTTTGCTGACACAGACTACCACGGCTGCTACGTGAGACGTGTGGGAGCCAAAATCTGTGAACCAAAACTGGTCTATTGGAAACTAGGCCAAATTGGTGGCAAAGTAATGAGGAGACTTGCAATTGCTCCCTTTTGGGATCCTTAAAGAAAGACTTTGAGGCGAAAAAGTGGCTATTAGAGCACGTTTCACTATCTCCCAAGTCCCTGGGCCTTCATCATGCCAATCTCCAGGGGTGCCCTGACCAGAGGGGCAAAAGAGAGGTACCCAGATGACATCGCCATCTCTGCCAGCTCCAGCTGAATGCCAAACGCTGCCTGAGATGAAATGGGATCAGACTAACAGCAGCAGCTGCGGCTCTGGCCCATCTCAGCTAACTTCTCTTCTCCCCCAAAGCACCATTATTGCAATCTCTGACACCATCTAAGAGACTGTGAAACAAGGGGGAATCTTCCTTCTAAAAAACTCTCCCGCTAAAAGGAGAGGGGACAAGGGATGCGGTTAAAATGAAAGCCTTAATACTGCACACTTCAAATGCTTTAACTGTTTTCCCTTCTTTTCTGGATCTTTAATGAAAGGTTAAAAAGATTTTTCATGGGAGTTTGCCATGGTGCCAAACAGGCTGAAGTCTCTGTATGCAAAACCCCGAACCTTGTTTATCACTGTTTGACTGGGTTATGTTAACACTTTTGGCCCATGTATTCCGTTTAAATTAAAACAGGAACTTCATGAACATGTTCTCACCTGCTCTAAACTACCTTACTGTGCTCAGTATGGAATTAGTTGCAACATGGGAATCTAGCCAGATTTCAGAATGAGCCCTGTAGCTTTAATCTCGCAAGCATCTTCCGCTGTGATGATGTGACTTACGTCAGGTTAAAAGGTACTACAGTAGCATCTCTGGAGTCCCTCCTGCCCCCTTTAACTGGCAAGTGCCCAGAAAGCCAGCATTGCCTGGTAGTGAGTGAAGTAATGTGGAGGTGTGCAGTGGGGTAGCAGACATACAGAGGAAAGGGCCAAGAACGTCAGTGACACTTCAGTTAGTTTAAAATCAGAGAGTTGGTAGAAACACTTAAAATTGGATGCGTCTCTCCAAGCAGTTAGTTCCCTGGCTGTTTAGCCCAATCCTGTCATGCATTTTTGCTATCTGACCAGCACTAAGGAAATGGAGCCAGTGTAGTGCATGGAGCCAGGGGGATGCTCAGTGCAGATGCTAGGCTTATCTGAGCTGAAGTCAGATCGACTGACTGAGGGAAATGATGCACTCAGCTCTCCAAAGAGAGTCCACCAAGGACAAGTCCAAGGAAGGAGGTAGGGCTCTTGGGGCTGTCACAGAACCACAGAAATGTGGGGCTCAAAGAGACCTCAAGAGGTCATCGAGCCCAGTCCCCTGCGCTGAGGCAGACCAAGTAAACCTGGAGCAGCCCTCACAGGGGTTTGTCCAGCCAGTTCTTAAACACCTCCAGTGACGGGGATTCCACTACCTGCCTTGGAAGCCTGTTCCAGAGCTTACCTACCCTGAGAGTTAGAAAGCTTTTCCTAATGTCTAACCTGAATCTCCCTTGCTGCCGAGTACTTCTTGTCCCACCTTCAATGGACATGGAGAAAATCAATAGAAAGTCCTCGATACAACAGCCCTTACCAGAGGTGAAGACTCGTCAGGTCCCCCTCCGAGTCTGCTTTTCTCAAGACTAACCATGCACAGGCTTTTTAAACTTTCCTCACAGGTCAGGTTTTCTACAACTTACCATTTTTCTTGCTCTCTTCTAGACTCTCTACAATTTATCCGTATCCTACCTAAAGTTCAGTGCTCAGAATTGGAGACCGCACTCTGAGGCCTCATCAGTGCCTAGCAGAGCAGGACAATTACTTCTGGTGTCTTACAGACGACGGTCCTGTTAATACTACTTCCCCCCCCCCCACCTCCACAGTGATATTAGGCGTTTTTGCAACTGCATCACATGGCTGGCTCATGTTCAGTTTATGATGCACCACAACCCCCAGAACCTTTTCAGCAGTACTATCACCTAGCCAGCTATTCCCCATTTTGGAGCTGTGCATTTAATTTTTCCTTCTTAAGTGAAGTTCTTTGCAGTTGTCTTTATTTAATTTCATCTTGTTGAATTCAAACCAGTCCTCCATTTTGTCAAGATCATTTTGAATTTGAATCGTGCCCTGCAGAAGTGCTTGCAATGCCCCCAAGTTTGGTATCATCCAGAGATTTTTCTAAACATACTCTCCAAGTCATTAAATCAAAATGTAAATTGTACCAGACCCAGAACTGACCCTTGCAGGACCCCACTAGATACATCCTTTTTGGCGGGGTGGGATAGTTCAGTGGTTTGAGCATTGCCCTGCTAAACCCAGGCTTGTGAGTTCAATCCTTGAGGGGGCCATTTAGGGATCTGGGGCAAAAGCCTATCTGGGGATTGGTCCTGCATTGAGCAAGGGGTTGGACTGATATTCTATGATCATCCCAGTTTGAGAACAAGCCGCTAATAACTACTTTTTGAGTATAGTGTTTCAGTCACCTTATAGTAATTTATCTAGACCACATTTCTATAGATTGTTTGTGAGAATGTCACATAGGATCAAGTCAAAAGCATTACTTTAAAACAACAAAACCAGCACTACAAACGCCACAAAATAAATAAATAAAGCAAGACATATCACGTCTACTGCTTCCCCCATCCACTAGGCCAGTAACTTCATCAAAGGAGGAAATTAAGCCGGTTTGGCATGTTTTTGTTCTTGACAAATTTAATTTGCTCTTCTTCTATTCCTATTATCCTCCAGGTGCTTACAAATCGATTGTTTAATAAATTCCACTATCTACCCAGGTATCAAAGTTAGGCTGACTGGTCTATCATTCTCCTGGATCATCTTTGTCACTCGTTTTAAAGCAGGTACCACATTTGCTCTTCTCCAGTTCCTCTGTCAATACACAAAGGGTCTGTCCCATAAGCCTCAGTAAAGGGAATTTTGGTCTAAGTCGGTGGTCTGCCAATCCCACACCAACTGTACTCTTAACGGCCCGGTCAGTAGTGCTGACCAGAGCCGCCAGAGTCCATTTTCGACCAGGTGTTCCAGTCAAAAACTAGACACCTGGCAAGCCTACTGTCTGAAGTGGCACCTCACTGGCACTTAATTAAGGGTAGAAGAAAAAAGAAGACTGAAATGTCTTGCTAAACTTTAGACTCAAGCTTGCAAAGTAACAAGTCATTTTTAAATTAAATCTCTGTGCAAGCAGCAATGCTATTAACCCTTTAGTGATAAAATTACACAGGGAGATAGCAGTGAATTTTGAGATCAAAACTGTTTGCTATGACTTTTCCTGAACTCTGTCCAGCTGTACATGAGAAAAACATGTTTTGACAGTGACACTAACCCTCTAATTATATGTATATTTGTGGTTCCTATGTAGATTGCTAGGCGCAATCACACAAAGCAATTGCCTGAGCTGCCTCTGCATGTGATGCATTGCATGTAATATGTTTGCCTTGGCCAAAACAGAACATTTGCTTCTGCCATGTGACATTTAATAGAGATGGTCGACTGTAGGAGAAAGAGGATTTTAAATTAGCTTATTAGCTTTTTAGCTTCCAAATATAGCCTGGAGACAAAGACAGTGAAAAATGCTCCCATTAAACACTGGGCCAGTGTGACTTCAAAAGAAAGAATTGAGTGATTTGAACTGCAACGCTGGGATTTAATTTGCTGGAGACTTTCTTAATCACAATTATTTTGTACAAATTTCATCTTTCAATTCGATGCCTTTCTAAAGATAGTTCTTAGATTTGTTTTTAAGGCTTAGTGTACTGGGAACTTCAGAATTTTTTTTCTTCCCTTGGCTCTAAGACTAAAGTCCTATGCATCTCTTGTGCTCATGTCAAAACCACAAAGAGCAGAATGATTTGAAATGTATCAGGAGTTAGTTTATTTCCTCTTCAGAGAGAGTCCAAGCTCAAACCGTTTTATCTGGACACTTGGTTCATTTCTTCCCCAGAAGTTGGAGGGCAGATGAGCAGTATGGTCAAATCCAAACATTCAAAAAAATGAGATTAAAAAGAAAATTGTTCTTCTATGTCTCCTCTTTTCTTCAAGCCTTTAGACTGCATTCAGGTAACACTTTTCAAGCTTTTCTCTGCCGCAGTGACATTGGAAAATTATTTAAAGAATGAAAAACCCAAATCTGATCCATTGTGAATGTGTTGCAGTGGTCTACGCAATTCTGCACAGACCACATTTCAGCATCACAACACATAGAAAAAGACAGGGTCTTGGAGTTTTCTGCCCCAGTTGGTACTGACTCCATCCCTGTGGAGACGCTGCTTGGTATGCTGTTCATGAGCATGCTAAGGAGAAATGTTCTAAGCCTGAACTGAGTGTCCTAGGGGACAGGGAAGGACGGGAGGGAGGGAGTGTGAAGGTGCTCAGACCTCAAGACCTCTCCTTTCCCCAATCTCTCCTGCTGAGTTCCCTGCTAAAGCAGAGTTATCTGTATGGGATAGAGAGGCTGTGTGCTGGCCCGGACTGGCCAGGAAATGGTCCCATAAATAATGCAATTTCATTCTTACATTTGCAGCAGTTCAGTTAAACCAGTGTCGGCCCCTGTGTGGGAATCTTATTTTGGTTTAAGAGCAGTTTATTTTGGTTGAGCTTACACTTGTTCCTAGCTGACTCCAGCTAAATAGAAATAAGCCTGGTTTAAACTGAAATAAAAAATTTCCATGCAGCCTTTTTCAGCCAGTCTGAAATAGCACCCGAAGTTATGGTGGCCTAGCTCAGTGTGGAGAAGAGCCCTTCACCGTTGTCTTGGGAAAAGTGGTCAGTCTCTTGTCCTGTGCAAAATGTTCCCATCGAAGTCACCCAGACCGAGTCTGAGGGACAATGTGTTGTGAACTCTGGCTTGTTCCATCTCCATGAATGCGCCACCCTGGGAACACCAGCTGGCCTCTCAGCCAGAGTGGCCAGGGAATCTCCTTCCACACTGGCTGTTCCCTCCGGAGGCTCAAACTGAGGCCTGCAAATTAATCTACCAAAGATGGCTCTCACTTCTAGAGCCCGCGAGCCAAGCCTATGGGCTCCAGAGAGTGAGCCAAGCCCTGCAGCATCAGGCTCAGCAGGAGTTCATGGCTTTGTGCCTGAGGCTATAGACAATGAGTAGCTCTCCTGCATTTGCAAACTAACCCATCATCTTGTGGGGTCCTACCTCACAAACAGAGGGTTAAAAATACCCACACCCCACTCTCCGCCAGCCCAGGGAACATCTGCTCTGAGCACAGCTCCTCTGGGGTGGTATTTGAGGAATGTGGCCTGGGCTGCCTCTACTCTCTCCGTTCTGACTGAAAAATGTAAAAAGCTTCAATGGGGCAGCAATCTTGGTGCTCAAATCCCATTGTAATTGTTTACAGCGTTATTTAATGCAAGATTTATTTGCCTTGTGAAAGTTGCACTGGAACAGCAGAGGCCCAGCATCAAAGGGCTGGTTTAGAGGCCTCTCCGCCATCCCCAGCACAAGGTAGATTCTTTCCCCATTCCCAGCGTTTTAGAAGCTTTAAGACGTCAGTGCGATTACTGAAGAGGCTGCAGTTAACATTTTAACGCCAAAATCATAGGGGTAATTTAAATAGGGGCTTGCTCTCGTTCTGTCAAACGAGGTAAAAGGGGAAGGTCTGTGGGGAGAATGGAGCAGGAAAGGCAGAGACAAAGCTGCATTCTCCCCCTGTTCCCTCCCTCCATCGCACTCTAATGTTCATTTGTCCCGTTTAACTCTGGACAGCTTTCAGCTGTCAGGTTGGACCTGTTTACATTGATGGAAGTTCTGCCACTGGCTGATGGGAGCAGGAGAAGACTTCGATGGTGCTCCTCTCTGTTCAAGGCCTCTTGCGCTCAAACCCTGCAGACACATCTCGACTGCTACAATCATCAACACCCCCCAAAACACATCTTTCAAGATCCAGGCATCCTACACATGCCTATCACAACAATGGGTGGTGTTCCTCATCTGGCACACTAAATGCCCCAACAAGAACTGTGTGGATACAACCAGACAATCACTGCACTCTCGAATGAACTCGTACAGTAAAATGATAGAAAGACAAAAACACCCTGCTCCCTGTGGGTGAACACTTTTCATAAAGCCATCATTCTACATCTGACCTATCAGTCCTCATCCTCAAAGGAAACCTGCACAACACCCCAAAAGACAAGCCTGGGAGTTTAAATTCATTACCCTTCCAGACACCAAAAATGACAGACTGAACAGATGCTGGATTTATGGCACATTACGACAAATCTGTAACGTACTAACCCTCTCTTTTTGTCCTACAACTGCAGACATGTTAACAGGCCTCTCTGCCTTGAATGGTCCCTTACAATATGTGCTACCTAATCTATTCCACCTTGCAATTTGCAGTGACACTGGGAGTTCCTTTCCCAGGCCTGCAGAAGAGCTCTGTGAAGCTTGAAACCTTGTCTCTCCCACCAACAGAAACTAGTCCAATAAAAAAAAAAAAAGATATTCCCTCCCCTACCTCATTTCCCTGTTCATTGCAGTCAGCTGGCTGTACGTACGCCCCAGCCCATGATGGGGAGCACTCTAAGCCTCTGGCAGATGGGGAAATTCTGCCGATAGTTAGTCCACTTTCTCCTTGGTCCTTCTCCCGCTGTGTTAGAAACATGCTGACACAGCTATTGTGGGTTTTTAACTGTATCCTCTGCACCGTGCACTGGCCCACAGGAGTGGGACGCCAGCTTAGGTCCAGTAGTGTCTCTGGGAATCTCGGTGCAGGTTTGCAGGCACACGGTTCATATTAACGGCAGCATCGAACACCTCACTTTAGTTAACAGATGTTATTATAAGCTATTAAAAAGCTGGTTGTAGAACAAAGGACAAATTAGACAAGTGGCTAGAGCCTGAAGCGTACATGCATGTCAGGATGGAAACGCCACATTTCTGTGCATTCAGGGACACGTCTATTCTCTGCACCAAGCTGGGAAAGGAAGGAATCCCAAGCCATGCGCTGCAGCTACTATCGCAGCTTAGCGCTGTAGACACTACCGCAGCTCTAACACACCCCGCACCTCACCTCCAGGTGAGGACGTGACCAGCTTACTTAGCTATGGACCCACTGGACATGTCTCTCTACCCCCCCCCCCCCACTTGTATGCTGAGGTGCAGTGAGCCTCACTGAGCTGTGCCTGACAGCATTCAGGAATTTGGTTTTCCTCCTCCATAGCATCCTAAAGTTATACCCCACCTCGCCTGTGGCAGAACTACCTCTGTCCTGCTGCGGGCCTGGCCTGCCTGCTACCAAAACAGGGATAGAGTCTATCCTCTATTCTCCTACTGGGACAGACTCTTTTTTAATGGGGTTGGTTTATTACTGTACCCTTCCCAAACTGTGCTAAAGGCTCAAGATTTCCACATGGCACTGCCATGCCCACTGGGTGATTGTCTTGGAAAAGCTGCTGACCCTATGGTTGCTGGGCGGGCTGATGATAGGTTACAGAGCTGTTCACAGCACAAGACAGTAATGACCACAGTCACTGCTGCCACATGGCACGAGTTGGAGGCCCCAAACCAGTGCCCAGGCACCCAACGCTCATCCTCTCTGGCTCCACGGGGACTCAGAGGCAGATGGTGTTGAGCATGAACAGAGGCCCTCATCCATGCCTCTCCCTGGTAGCTCCCCACCAGACACTTACAGATTTACTGAGTGCGTAACAGTGCTTAGAGCTGTGGGGCTGGGAGTCAGATGCCTGAGTTCTATTCTTAATGGTGCCTTTGACTCCATGCACAACCTTGGGTAAGTCATTCAATTGCTGCGCCTTGCTTTACCCATCAGTAAAATGGGGATATGCTCATGGATTATAGCCTGTACAGCACTGCACATGTGGCAATCATCATTTCACAGAATTTTGGTGCCTATCAGCTGCAGTTAAAGAAGGGGGGGTTGGGGGGGAATCTGGACCCAGCTCTAATACTGGATTCTCTTAGGGAGAAGAAAAAGTATCTTCACTCAGGGAGCATTTGCATCTCAGATAAATTGGTTAATGTACATAGAATGCTTTGAAAATGGCAAAGTGCTATATAAATGCTGAGGATGGCTATTTATTATTGTCTTGGTGCACAAGGGTGGAAGCAGTGCTATTTCGAGAGGCAAATTAAGAACAATAGGTGGTCTCTTGACAAGCTGTATTTTCTTCTTGCCAAATGCAGCCGCGGGAAATAGGGCTGAAGTTCCAGGGTGGGCTGAGCCTGTTCGAGGACAAACACCTCTCCACTTCCATCCACTCAGACACCAAATCAGAGAAATACACCACTTTCCAGAGGGGCTCATCAGGGGTTGCCCCTCCATGTCAAGTGGGAGTAGGATCAGGCCCCAGATGAATAAGTGATTTCTTTTGTTGGTTTTAAGTGATGCAAGATGTGTGTGTTTAATCATATAGGAAAGATCAAGTGAATTTATTGTGCAAAATTCAATATGCAGAAGTGCCCTCTTAACACTGTCATCTTAAAATAGATACATCATAGAGAAGCAAGTTTATTTGCCTGCATTAAAAGCTAAAAACAGCTCTTAAAAAGCCAATTCTAATGCTCGTTTGCTAATTCTAAAAGTTTGAAGACATGACCCAACTATACCCTAAAAGCTCAAAAGCCAGAAGGCAAATAAGATACTTGCCTTTTTTTAAAAAGAAAACAAATCAAAACAAAAAAAACCCACATGATTTTGGGGGCTGACTTCTGATTTGTAACTGTTTGGGGTTGGCAGTGCTGCAACGTCGAGGGGCAGACACCCAAAGGGTATGACTACACTTGAAATTTCGAGTGTGGTCCCAGCGCTGCACGTACTCCACATCCTCTATGGGTGTAGCCTGCAGCGCTGGGAGCCGTGCTCTCAGCGCTGTGACACTGTTTACACTGAGGCTTTACAGCGCTGTATCTTGCAGCGCTCAGTGGGGTATTTTTTTCACACCCGAGTGTGAAACTTGCAGCGTTGTAAAGCGCCAGCGTAGCCATGGCCTAAGAGTGTATGTGTTCCCAAAACAATACATTTAGTGGGAATGTGCTTTTATGAAACCTTTACATATCCACAACGGCCACTAGCGAATCTGACTTGCATTAGAAATGCAGCATCAAGGACCTGAACACTTTAATGAGCGATTCTGATCAGGTTTCTCTAAAAAAATATAATAATCAAGTGAAATTCTTCCCTCCGATAGATGAACGCTATGAAACTCTCATGCCTTTGTTTTCTGTGTACTGTGCTGTTAAGTTTCTGAGACCTCTACATGCAGCAAAGCAGTCATCTAGTTCTCCGAGTTGCTGCAGCTTCCACAACCTGCACTCAGACTTGTGTTCTTTATTGTTATTGTCTCTAATCTAGAAGTCATTTAGCATGTGGCTAGAAGACGTCTGCAGGCAGCGCCTCCCCATCAACTACAGGTTTGGCCCAGTGAGCTGAGGGATACCTACAATCTATAAAAACTGCACTATACGCAGCCAATGAAAGGAAGATTTGGGAAGTAGACTACTGCTCAGTTGGGAAAGAGGACTGAAGAGCTGTTGGAATGCCAGTCCACACCTGTCTCCCCATATAAATGCAAACACCTCTTTGTGCATGGCAAGCAATATGAAGTTATTAAAAGCTACTTGAGTCTTGAATAGCAGCGATTCACCGCGCACTGACAATCTGCACAGACAGAATAGCGAGTCTGAGTTCTAAAATTTCAGCAAATAAGAAACTGGAAGCAGCACAACAATTATCCCAACGTGCAGGTCTAGTAGAGATAGTTGTAAGAAATGTAAGAAAGGAAGAGAGGCGAATTCAGACGCCTTTGAGCCACAAAAATGGCATAACTCTGAATGTTGGCAAAGGAAGTGCATTTAAAAGGAGATTAAGGCATTTCCCAAATACAAAGTCCTACTTAATTTGCACTCAATTACTTCTTTCTTCTTTGCTGTAAACTCCAGATTCTTCAATGCACTGGGCTGTGGTTGTAGAGAAATTCAGTCAGCAGCAGCAGAACAAGTTTAAGGACATCAATCTCACTGCATACCTGAGAGTTTGCAGGTTCCTGAAAAAAGCCCTGTAATTCAGGTCCTGCCACACTGAGCCAAGGATGGAGATTAGAGTTATCAACTTTGACACTCAGCAGTGACGTGTCACAACGGATTAAATTACTACATCATAAAATGACAGCAAATGCAGCTCTCCGGCTCATCTAAGTTACAGATTTAATGAAGGAACTCAAAAAAGGAAAATCTGAAGCATCTCCAAACATCGCCTCATGTATTAGAGCCAAATGCAGCTCTAAATGCAGGTTTTACATACAACCATAAGAACGGCCAAACTGGGTCAGACCAAAGGTCCATCCAGTTCAGCATCCTGTCTGCCAACAGTGGCCAATGCCAGGTGCCACAGAGGGAATGAATAGAACAGGGAATCATCAAGTGATCCATCCCCTGTCGCCCATTCCCAGCTTCTGGCAAACAGAGGCTAGGGAGACCATCCCTGCCCATCCTGGCTAATAGCCATTGATGAACCTATCCTCCATTAACTTATCTAGTTCTTTTTTGAACCCCGTTATAGTCTTGGCCTTCACAACATCCTCTGGCAAAGAGTTCCACAGGTTGACTGTGTGTTGTGTGAAAAAATATTTCCTTCTGTTTGTTTTAAACCTGCTGCCAACTGATTTCATTTGGTGACCCCTAGTTCTTGTGTTATGAGAAGGGGTAAATAACACTTTCTTATTCACTTTCTCCACACCAGTCATGATTTTATAGACCTCTATCATATCCCCCCTTAGTTGTCTCTTTTCAAAGCTGAAAAGTCCAAGTCTTATTAATCTCTCCTTATATGGCAGCTGTTCCATACCCCTAATCATTTTTGTTGTCCTCTTCTGAACCTTTTCCAATATATCTTTTTTGAGGTACGGTGACCACTTCTGCATGCAATATTCAAGATGTGGGCGTACTATGGATTTATATAGAGGCAATATGATTTTTCTGTCTTATTATTTCTCTCTCTCTTAATGATTCCCAACCTTGTTCAACATCTTCATTAATGATCAGGATAATGGGATGGATCGCACCCTTAGCAAGTTTGCAAATGACACTAAGCTGGAGAGGTAGATACACAGGAGGGTAGAGATACGGTCCAGAGTGACCTAGCAAATTGGAGGATTGGGCCAAAATAAATCTGATGAGTTTCAACAAGGACAAGTGCAGAGTCCTGCACTTAGGACAGAAAAATCCCATGCACTGCTACAGGCTGAGGACCAATTGGCTAGGCAGCAGTTCTGCAGCAAAGGACCTGGGGATTACAGTGGATGAGAAGCTGGATAGGAGGGCAACGGAAATGATCAGGGGGCTGGGGCATGTGACTTATAAGGTGAGGCTGAGGGAACTGGGCTTATTTAGTCTGCAGAAAAGAAGAGTGAGAGGGGATTTGATAGCAGCCTTCAACTACCTAAAGAGGGGGTTCCAAAGAAGATGGAGCTCAGCTATTTTCAGAGAACTATCCACAATGACTTCAAAATTTCTTTCCTGAGTGGTAACAGCTAATTTAGACCCCAATATTTTAGATGTATAGTTGGGGTTGTGTTTTCTAATCTGCATTACTTTATCAACATTGAATTTCACCTGCTATTTTGTTACCCAGTCATCCAGTTCTGAGAGATCCTTTTGTAGCTATTCACAGTCTGCCTAGGACTTAACTATCCTGAGTTAACTAAATTTTGCCACCTCACTGTTCACCCCTTTTTCCAGATCATTTATGAATATGTTGAACAGGACCGGTCCCAGCACAGACCCATGGGGGACACCACTATTTACCTTTCTCCATTCTGAAAACTGACCATTTATTCCTATCCTTTGTTTCCTATCTTTTAACCAGTTACCAATCCATGAGAGAACCTTCCCTCTTATCCCATGACAGCTTACTTTACTTAAGAGCCTTTGGTGAGGGACCTTGTCAAAAGCTTTCTGAAAATTTAAGTACACTATATCCACTGGATCCACCTTGTCCACATACATACTTGTTGACCCCCTCAAAGAATTTTAGTAGATTGGTGAGGCATGATTTCCCTTTATAAAAACCATGTTGACTCTTCTCCAACATATTATGTTTGTCTATGTGTCTGACAATTCTCTTCTTTACTATAGTTTCAATCAGTTTGCCCGGTACTGAAGTCAGGCTTACCAGCCTGTAATTGCCAGGATCACCTCGGGAGCCCTTTTTAAAAATTGGCATCACATTAGCTATGCTACAGTTATTTGGTACAGAAGCTGATTTAAATGGTAAGTTACAAACTACAGTTAGTAGTTCTGCAATTTCACATTAGAATTCCTTCAAAAGTCTGGGGTGAATACCATCTGGTCCTCGTGATTGTTTAGTTTGTCAATTTGTTCCAAAACCTCCTCTAATGACACCACAATCTGGGACAGTTCCTCAGATTTGGCACCTAAAAAGAATGACTCAGGTTTGGGAATCTCCCTCACACCTTCAGCCGTGAAGACCAATGCAAAGAATTTATTTAGTTTTTCCACAATTACCTTGCCATCCTTAAGTGCTCCTTTAGTGTCTCGATTGTCCAGTGGCCCCACTGGCTGTTTAGCAGGCTACCTGCTTCTGATGTACTTAAAAAAAAAAAAAAATCTGCTATTAAATTTTTTGAGTCTTTGGCTAACTGTTCTTCAAATTCTTTTTTGACCTTCCTAATTACACTTTTACACTTCATCTGTCAGAGTTTATGCTTTCTATTTTCCTCACTAAGATTTAACTTACACTTTTTAAAGGATTCCTTTTTGCCTCTCACTGCTTCTTTTACTTTGTTGTTTAGCGACAGTGGCACTTTTTTTTGGTTCTCTTACTATGTTTTTTAATTTGAGGTATATATGTAAGTTGAGACTCTATTATGGTGTCTTTATACGGTTTCCACGCAGCTTGCAAGGATTTCACTTCTGGTGCTGTACCTACTTCTTTCTGTTTAACTAACCTCATTTTTATGTAGTTCCCCTTTCTGAAATTAAATGCTACAGTGTTGGGCTGCTGTGGCGTTTTCCCTGCCACAGGATGTTAATTTAATTATATTATGGTCACTATTACCAAGCAGTCCAGCTATATTAACCTCTTGGACCAGATCCTGTGCTCAACATAGGACTAAATCAAGAATTGCCTCTCCTCTTGTGGATTCCAGGACTAGCTGCTCCAAGAAGCAGTCATTTAAGGGGCAGAAGTGAAGTAGAGAAGTTAACTGTGTCTGTCTTAACCTTTGAGACTATGATTGCTAATTATTCCTTCCTTACAATCACGAACTTTCTGTACAGGGACACACTGACTAACCTCCTTCCCTCAAGGTCAGTTCTTAGCACAATCTCAGAAGGTCCCACCATACACATGGAAAAGCTAAGGCCATGTCTACACTACCACTTTTGTCAGTATAACTTATGTCGCTCAAGGATATGAAACCCCCCAACACTGAGCGACATAAAAGTTACACCGACAGAAGCATTGTGGCGGACAGTGCTACGTCGGCAGGAGAGCTCTCCCGCCAGCATGGAGCGGCTACACAAGCGATCTTACAGTGGCACAGCTGCATCGATATTGCTAGTGTAGACATGGCCTAAGACAAGAGACATTTCAGAATGAAAGCACATGGGCTAGCATTTCAGTTCAAGCTCTCCTGCTTTGTAGGAGGAACATATGTTGTACTTCTCAGTAGCTGCATCCAGCAACGATATTCTGTACACACTCAGCTATTCTGGACAAGCTAACTTTCACTCATGAGTGCCCATTGTGTCAAGGGGAGGAAGTATTCCACTTAGCATGATGTACTTGGGAAAGGAAAAATCCTACATCCAACCACTTCTACTTTTCATATCTCAAATCACCACCCCAGGCTGCGTGTGTGTCACACAGTGTGATTAAACTCTTTTCTAGGTCCTTGTGGTTACCCCCAACGCTATCCGTGGTTTCAACAATATATGACAGTTGTCACTTTCTGTCCCAGATTGCTGCATCCTGCTGCTCTGTGAGCTTGGACCACACATTCCACACCAGCTCTGGCAGAAGCCAGGACTGTACTTTCAACTTTAGTTTGTAAGGAGCTTTGGGAATTATTTGCTAGACCTTAATAAGTAGGTCACTTTATAACCTCTCTCTGAGGCCAAGCCGCTTGATCAGCACGCAAGGAGAGTGCATCTGTACCTTCCCATAGTGTTTGTTTGAATCCTTTCTGAAGCTTGCTGTTCAGTATTGCATGCCCTATCCCAGATATGGCCTCAGCATAGCCTTAGCAGAAAGAACTTCCCTACAGCATCCTACCGCTCAAGACCTGTGGCAATGCAATGCTGAGTTGCTGTATTTTAGACGAATACTACAGCAAACTGAAGTACTTTTCTGAAAGGTCATGATCTTAGTCTTCAAAATGTTATTCCCTTTTAACATTGCCTGGAACATGGTCACTAGCAGTTCTGGGCCACAACTGTCATACTCCTGCAGTTACACCTCATTTTTGACATTACAACAGCCCACAGAGACCCCAACCAAGATGACAGTCCGGCAGTAGACCAGACACAGACACACCAAGCCAGCCGGACACTACCAAGCCAAACAGGTTGCACAAGCAGAGGAAGAATTATTATCCCCATTTTACAGACAGGGAATTGAGTCACAGAGAGGTAAAGTTTCCAAAAATGCCTCAGTCTCATTGAAAGTCAATAGATTCAGGCACTTGCCCAACTAGGGTAGGGTAGGAAACCGAACCCAGGTCTCACGATTCCCAGTCCATGAGGCTGTGATTCAAATTCATCAGTCTCTACTGTTCTATGCCCAGAAGCCACGCAGCACAGCACTAGTAGCAGCCTCCTCTCCAAAAAGGCCCGGAAAGGAGCAGGAGGGAAGAAAAGCTAGCCCAGATCCTAGCCTCGTGGTTTCTGCACCTTAACATTAGTAATCACCCCTTATTCAGAACACTGTACTTTCCGTACCAGCCCAATCAGCACAAAGTGCATGAACTGTATTCTAATTAATGCTCTAAATTAGACTAAAGCATACTGTCTGATGGACAAAAGGCAGCATGTTAATAAGACCACTGTACCGTACTTAGCATCAAGGGTACCTTTGACACATGTGTTTAACAAATCAGTTCAAGGAAGGTTTGTTCCTTCTAATTTAAGCTACTGCAGAGGACTATCTGAGAGAGGAGATCCACTGAAACGGGTTTTTGAAAATGAGAGAAGATGAATCCAAAAGGAGTAGAGATCGTGTAGGGATCGGGCCAAGAAAGCTCGCTATTGCTGCACATAAAGACCCACAGATCAGAAGTCTGAAAGGAGGGCCAGGATACGGTTGCCCACTCACTGCAGAACAGCTTGCCATGTGCAATCAAAAGCAACACATCAGAGCAGCACAGATGAAAGAGGAAGCTGTGGAGTTTGTCCATTAATGAGAGTGCAATCCATGCCATCATCCACCAGTCAGAACAGCAGCCGCAGCTGGAAGAAAACAGGTTACAAGTTGCACTAGCAGACAAGCAGCAACCCCCACATCTCTGTTACTGGTATGTTAAGGTTACAATAGATTTTTATTATTAAAACCTGCAGCCTCTGCATCCACAGGAACTATCCAGTTCAGAAAGCAGAAGAGTCCTGTGGCACCTTATAGACTAACAGACGTTTTGGAGCATGAGCTTTCGTGGATGAATACCCACTTCGTCGGATGCATGGAGTGGAAATTTCCAGGGGCAGGTATATATATGCAAGCAAGAAGCAGGCTAGAGATAATGAGGTTAGTTCAATCAGGGAGGATGAGGCCCTCTTCTAGCAGTTGAGGTATGAAAACCAAGGGAGGAGAAACTGCTTTTGTAGTTGGCTAGTCATTCACAGTCTTTCTTTCATCCTGAGCTGATTGTGTCAAATTTGCAGATGAACTGAAGCTTAGCAGTTTCTCTTTGAAGTCTGGTCCTGAAGTTTTTTTGCTGCAGGATGGCCACCTTAAGGTCTGCTGTTGTGTGTCCAGGGAGATTGAGGTGTTCTCCTACAAGTTTTTGTATATTGCCATTCCTGATATCTGATTTGTGTCCATTTATGCTTTTCTGTAGAGACTGTCCAGTTTGGCCGATGTACATAGCAGAGGGGCATTGGACACAAATCAGATATTAGGAATGGCTTCGTGGATGTTACAGGGAGCGCCTCACCAGCTTGCAGGTCAACATGAGAGAAAATATTATGGTGCTTGCTTGAAAATTTAACAAGTGGGTGACATGCTCAAAGCCATAAGCTACGGAAGCGATCTTTGCAGCTGCACTCTGAATGCATGAGCTGGGCAAGCCTGCATTTGTCAAGGCCAGAGAAAAGGATGTTGTGGTAATTAAGACAGGAGATGAGAGGCTGAACAAGGAGATTTAGCTGTGTGGGTAGACAGTAAAGGCTGTATCTTAGGGCTTGTCTGCACTCACTGGGAGATCGATGCGTGGCGATCAATGCATCAGCACTCGATTTAGAAAGTCTAGTGAAGATCAAGAAGAGTAAGTGGAGTCAACAGGAGTGCGTCTCCCGTTGACATCACATAGTGTGGAGCCCCCACTACGTCGACTTGAGTTACACTGTTCACATAACTCAAACTGCATAGCTTAGATCGACTTTGCCCTGTAGTGCACACAAGGCCTCAGAGATGTTATGCAGACAGAATCGTCAAGATTTAGAGACAGCTTAGATACCACTGGTCCGTGGACTTGGTACAGTGTTCAGTGATAGGGAAAACCAGCAGAGGTTTGGTGTCTGCAAAGTTAAAAGTAAGTTTTGTTCAAATCTGCCTTTCATATTACCCAGCCCTCCCCCACGTTTGGGGGCTTGAGAGCCTGAGGAAGGACAGACAATTCTGGTTGTGCTCACTTGATAAATATGATGACTTAGTCCTGCCATGAGTGCAGGGGACTGGACTAGATGACCTCTCGACATCCCTTCCAGTTCTACGATTCTATGACAAACAAGCTGCAATTTGGTTAGAGCCCCATTTTCTGATTGTAAAATACTTTTGAAGTGGGGTGAGACTATAGCCGTGGACCCCGAAGGAAACCCTGCACGTGGACAGATCTTGTATGGACCAGCAGAGACACTGCATGTGTCTGAATGAGTGAAAAGAAAACCTTCAAAGCTAGAATTAAATCAAACATGTCCTCTGCAGTGATTAACAAGAGAAATGACTGCCGTGCGGCAGAGTAGAGCCCTCAGAAATGCCCATTAAGCTTCAGAGCTTTCCTAGAAACACATTTTTGCATACTAGAGAAAAAAAATCTTCCAGTGGAGGTGTTTCCTAGAACTGCAAAGTTTAACTCCCCTTCCTAAGCAACTCTACTGCTTGTGTCATTGCTCCTCATTTCTGCTTCCACTTTGATTTTGAACTACTAAATAAAACTAATCAGCTGGCTAAGAGAAAGCTGAACAACTTGTTTCCAGGCTAGAAATATTCCAAGTCTGGTAGTCGCATCTGTCTTGTTTATGCTGCTTTCGCGCTAGGCGTTCATGCAAAGTCATGCGGAAATAAAAAAAACAATTCATGTATCCTAGTTATCATCCTTCTGTAGGAACATAATTATAAATTGCATTTAAAGCATAATTGGGCTTGGCAAGTATTCCCCAAATCCTTTACAAATATTTCCCGGCCTTTAAGAACGGGTGTCGGGCAAGTTTTTGACAATCCTGCCTTGAGAATGTGTGTGCCCGGAAGACATGTTCTTAGCTATTAAACTAAACAGCCTGTGTCACCACCTAACGTTTCAAAATAGTAGTAGAGTGACTTCTCCAGCTCATTCGCTCAACTGTCTCAGAGGTAGTTTGGACAAAGCTTCTCAGGCTGACTTCACTGCACAAAAGGTGTGGGGGTTTTAAACTAAGATAAAGGAGACAAGCGGGGGAGGGATAGCTCAGTGGTTTGAGCGCTGACCTGCTAAATCCAGGGTTGAGTTCAATCCTTGAGGGGGCCATTGAGGGATCTGGGGCAAAAATCTGTCTGTGGATTGGTCCTGCTTTGAGCAGGGGGTTGGACTAGATCAGTGTTTCTCAAACTGGAGTCATCGCTTGTGTAGGGAAAGCCCCTGGTGGTCCAGATGATTGCAGCTCCCCCTGGCCGCAGTTTGCCGCTGCAGGCCAATGGGGGCTGCGGGAAGCAGTGGCCAGAAAGTCCCTCAGCCCATGCCGATTCCAGCAGCTCCCATTGGCCTGGAACAGCAAACCGTGGCCAGTGGGCGCTGCAATTGGCCGGACCTGCAGACGGGACAGGTAAACTAACTGGTCCGGCCTGCCAGGGGCTTTCCCTACGCAAGCAGCGACCTCAGTTTGAGAAACATTGGACTAGATGACCACCTGAGGTCCCTTCCAACCCTGACATTCTATGATTCTAAGACACAGCTTTTAAATCTTGACTAGCCACATCCCAGTAGTCTCTGTTGGGAGGGGGGGAAGGGGGTGCCATAAGGACAGGGTTGACTTCAACTAGCTACATCGCAGTACGAGCTACCTATGCCTTGTTTCCATTAGGATTTTGCATTGAGATAGCTACCATTTTCTGCACCCAAGGCAGAGCCTCAAATATAAACCCAGACACTCATGGCCTGCAGGGAGAGGGACCCAGCAAAAGCCAGAGACGAAGGATACTGCAATGCAGAATAAGGTTGTTCTTAACAACTGTGTGGTATGTATGCAACAGCACTGGGGCGCATCAGCAAGGAGGCTCCTATCGTGATTGGCCTCTCTTGCAAGAGAGATCATTCCACTCCTGTAATATTTCTGCTCCTCAGTACAGCACCAGAATCCAAGTCTCTCTCCACCTACCACAGACAGTGGTTAACATTTCCAGGAGTCCCTAACAGAAGTGTCTTGGAGCCTCATCTACACAAGACAATTTTACTGGCATAGCTGCGCCTGTTAGAAGCGAGTCGGGGGACGGGACCACAGGGTGCAGCAAGACCACCACCCTAACCAATATCACTATGCCAACAAAAGGCCTAGTGCAGCTGCAGTCACACCAGCAGGAGTGTCCTTTCACATGGATAAGCTCTCCCCCCCGGGGAGGTTTTCTGGTATAGCTCCCCCAGTACATCTATCCCAGCAAGCCCTTGTAAATGTAGACAAGGCCAAAGATCTCATGGAAAGTCGCTGCAAACTCATCAGCTGCTTTGGAAAATCTTACCAACCTCACTGCCTGCCCAGTGTCAGAGGACCCTTTACAACACCCATGAGATTGTCAATGGACTCATTGACAACCCAAAAAGGTTGTGTGGAGCTGAGGTTTTGTACCTTCCCTCCTGTGGAGACTCCTGTGGAGATTAGACCTATTTACGTAACAAGCAAAACAGTGGAGGTTTGTGAAAATGGTCTCACTAAAGGATCAAGATGAATAACCTCCACCCCCCTTCTCTATATGGCTATAAGCAAGCCTGAGCCCACCTGGAACAAATGAACAGTTACAGATTCCCTTAAGGCTGTCGGCACCCCTAAAAAGAAAAGAATCCAAGAGTCAGGACCCCTAAGAGAGAAACCACAGACTAGCTTGAGGCAGCAGTAGTGCCGGGAATTTCAGAGGTCGGTTTAGTACTCAGTGCGCCTATTCCTAAGAGCCCAGTGTATGTTTTTAAAATTGCACAGCACATCTGTGCATCATGAAGAGCCAGAGTTGCAGCTATCGCCGCCTCCTACATTTGCCAGAGCAGTTTAGTTCTTCTTTTGGTCTAAACGCTTTGTGTAGAATCTTCCTTGATACATAGCTAATTCCTCTCTGGGGTTCAAGGCCTGATAAAGAGGGAACAGTCCTGCCTTGGATGGAGACCCCAATAGGACTATTTTATCTAGATACTAACATGGTCGCCATCACAACAGTATCCATGACACTCGTCAGGCGCTTGGAATTCATCATCACAGCAGCACCATGAGGTCGGGAACTACTGCTTTCCTTATCCTACCGGCAGAGAACTGAGAGCGAGTATGAGCATCTTGTCCAAGGTCTCACAGAAGTCAGTGGCAGAGCTAAAAGTTAGACCCTGATCTCCAAAGTCCTGATAGTACAAGACCATTCTTCCTCCCCAATTTTCTCCATTAGGCCCCTAATTATGGAAGCCTCACCCATCCCCATCATTAACAGACAGAGAACACAACCACGCAGCTAAACTTCAAACCAACCTCAAGTGACGCTCAGCATAAACAGGGAAACGTACCCAGTAGGGGCTCCCCGGCACATGTACTTTCAGTGCTATGCTATTAACAGGACTGTGAGCTCTTTGAGAGAGTGCCTAGTTGTGCTACCACAATCCAAAGAACTATATAAACAAACTCCTGCTCCATCTAGGTCACAGTCATAAGGTTGCAGCTACGAACATCTTCCCTACATTCGGGGATATGGGCTGCTGGGACCACGGTACCAGGTCTGAGGTAGCAGAATAGCAGTTCATTAACTCTTCCAGTGCTCAGCTGTCCAATAGCTAGGGAAAAAAAGGGTACGAGACAGGGAGCAAGAAACTTAACCTTTTAAATACCAGTGAGAGAGGGTATTCCTCCACGGGGCCTGGGCCTGGGGTCCTTTTTCTGGCAAGATTCCTTCCACTGGAAGTGGTTTAATTTTGATTCAGGCAAAACCTGCCCGACATGATGTATGAGAGAACATTGCTTCTGTGAAAACCCCATGTCAGTATGCTAACAGCATGCTTCAGCCTGCAGATTTGTACACACAGCATTCTGACAGAAGTGACTGGTGTATATTCTGATATATTTCAGACTCCACAATTACAGCTGAAGCAGTCCCCCTTGTGCATTATATGGGCCGGGAAGCTTTGTTAATTTGTTTAAGCATCAAGTATCCAAGAGTTCCTGATCTATTCTGAGCAACTGGCCATCAAGATGGCTAGGAAGAAATAGAAGGTGGTGTGCCACCGTCACACCCAATGTCTGCATGGGGAGGGGAGACTTACAGGTGAAGAAATGCTACCGTGTTCTCTTCAGCACTGCTTGGCAGTTCGGAAAGATACTGTGTAGTTATTTACAAACCGAAGAGCTTTGCAGACAAGTTATTGTGAGGCTGTCGCTTATTTCTACCTGTTGATGTTTTCCCCACAAAATCCCAACTGAGAGGTTTGTCAGATTGTGATAGTGGGTGAAACCCTGGCCTCACTGGTGAGAATGGCAAGACTCCCATTGACTTAAGTGGGACCAGAATTCCATGCAGGGAGGGTTCTTGTTGTTGTTTTAAAGGAACAAGGAAGAAGTACCCCCCTCACCACACACAAACCGCAATTATAACCAGTGCCGTTAAACATTTCAACGCTTTGCCCTTGTTCTCAAGCTAAAGTTAGTGAGTTACATCCTCTCCAACCTTACGTGAAAAAGAAAAAATACTATCAGAATCCCAAAGCAAGCAATTACCAACTAGATAGTCATCCTAGATAACCAGAGTTCGGCAGGTAGTCGCTTGTTTAATATAAGTACTGTACATTTATGACTAAAGAGGAAGTGATCAGCTAGTGATTCTGGAATATGATAGCATCATGCTTTCATATCAAAATGCGGTATAGGTTAATTATTAATAAATTGATTCTGTGCAGCCCTGCACATGCATATGTACTCTACCTATTTTATTACATATATGCTTTGGAAAGAAAGAAAGAAAGAAATACACACATCTTGAAGCACAGAACTATTTATTGACCTTACATTTTGAGGTCAAGCCATTGAACTAGACTCTTAAATATCAGATAGAACTTTGAACCTGCCACATATGTTTCTCTCTTCTGTTATTTTAATGAAAAAAATGCCTGTGATGCTGATGTAAACTTGAAAGCTTGATGTCAAGATCCATTACAAAGGATCCTTTCTATGTTAAAGGTTTCTGTTTAGATTAATAATTTTTAACCAATGTAGGGTAAATATTCACCAGTGACTGTACTGCAGGTGGAGTTCAAACGTTAGTCACTCTGCACATCATCCGTGCTAAGTCTTTGTCATCCAAGAGCATGGGTGATTTGAGCAGTGGGGTGGTTGCCATTTGTTTTAGTATCATTTCAGGATCCCCACACCTGTGATGAATCAAAGTTACATGCAAACTAGAATTCTCCAGCCCAGCCACAGTCCCTTCCACAGGATACAAGTTTTGCAACCAAGCCTAGAAACACAGCTCAGGGGAGTGCTGGTGTGCTAACAACTAAACCAGCTGGCTACAACTAGAGCCGTGAACTGCAAATATATCACTAGTCTCCACCATGAATGAATGAATAAATAAATAAATAACGGGGAGCGCCAGAGTGGCCTCGCCTGACCCCCCCGCCCCAGGCCATGAGTGTGCATCTGAGCCAGGCACGCATGTTTGCACACCTACAGCCAGGAAGGACGGTGTGCCGTGCACCCACACGAGGGACAGGAAAGAGAATTTTAATTTAAAAAGGAGGGGAAAAAAACCTCAGCCTGGAACAAACCAACCCCACCCCTTCTTCCCCCAGCGTCGGCTGGTTCGGGGACCCCCCCGGGCTGGCGGTTCTGCCCCCCGCTCACCGAGCATGGAGAAGATGAAGTCTTTGGCCGTGTGGATCTCCAGGGCTCGCTGGTCGTCGTACTCCCGCTGGTCGTGCTTGGTGAATTCCTGGATGAGTTTATTCAACTCCTCCGTGCGGGCTCCGGACCTGAAATCCAGCTCGGGGCCGGCGGGCTTGCTGGGAGCGCCCAGGGGTGCGGGCTTGCTGCCGATCGGCGCCGCCATCTTCACGCACAGGAGCCAGCGGAGCTAGAGCAGCGGCCGCGGCAGCAGCGAGCCTCTCCCCGCGGCTCGGCGAGCTCGGCAGCCCGAGCCTCCCTCCCCCGCGCCAGCCGGCGAGCTGGAAACAATGTGACATTCACCGGCGCGCAGCGCAACAAGCGGCTCGAGCCCGTTAAAGGGGCCGCGCCGCGGAGCGAACTGCAGCCCAGCCCGTGTGCACGGCGGCGCCTGCTCCGAATCCAGCCGGGGCGGGGGCGACTCCTCCCGCCGCTGGTAGGTGCCGCCCGAAGCCTCGCCCTCTGCCAGGACCGGGCCGGCTCCGTGCGGCCTGGAAAGCCGGAGCTGCGCCCCCAGCCCTGGCCCGGCCCGAGGCGAGCCCCGAGCTCGCCGCCGGGGACCAGCCCTGGCCGAGGGACTCGCCTGCGGCCCGGGCTACCGCTTGTAACTGAACCTCGGAGCGAGCATCGTTGGTCCCCCCCCACCTCCGTCTGGCCGATAGCCGGGGGGCTCCCCCGCTGCTCACTCCCGACCCTTCGGAGATTCCCAGTGGAGGTGCCGGCCCCTTGGGAAAGCTACTTGCTGGCTGCAGCCGGGCTGGCCCTCCGAGCCGCATGGGATGATCTTCAGACGTTGGAGAGCTGGGGCATCTACCCGGGCTCCAGGCTTCTGCCTCAGGGGAGGCACCTGCCGGTGCTCAGGGCTTCAGCAAGAGCCAGGTTGAGGCCCTGAGTCCCAGCAAGGCTCCTCCTGTGGGCAGAAGCCCTGAGCCCCACCACCCTGCCCACCCTAAGGCAGGAACCCCCAGTTCCTCCCAGCCCAAGTCTGGTAGGTGGGGCAACCATGAATCATAGGACTGGAAGGGACCTTGGGAGGTCGCTAGGCCAGTCCCCTGCACTCATGGCAGGATGAAGTGTTACCTAGACCGAGCCTGACAGGTGTTTATCCAGCCTACTCTTAAAAATCCCCCATGATGAAGATTCCACAACCTCCCTGGGCAATTTATTGCAGTGCTTAACCACCCTGACAGGAAGTTTTTCCTAATGTCCAGCCTAAACGTCCCTTGCTTCAATGTAAGCCCAATGCTTCTTGTCCTGTCCTCAGAAGTTAAGAAAAACGTTTTCCCCCCTCTTCTTTGTAACAACCTTTTATGCACTTGAAAACTGTTCTCACCTCCCCTCCCAGTCATCTCTTCTCCAGACTAAACAAACTCAATTTTTTCAATCTTCCCTCATCGGTCATGTTTTCTAGACCTCTAATCATTTTTGTTGCTCTTCTCTGGACTTTCTCCAATTTGTCCACATCTTTCCTGAAATGTGGCACCCAGAACTGGGCATAAGACTCCAGCTGGGGCCTAATCAGCGCGGAGCAGAGTGGAAGAATCACTTATCATGTCTGGCTTACAACACTCCTGCTAATACAGCCCAGAATGATGATGGCTTTTTTCGCTACAGCGTTACACAATGGGGGGGGGGGGGCGAGGGGCTCCGTGGGCTGCACTTTAACTTTAAAAGAGTTGCATATGGCTCACAAGCCAGTTTGGCCGTGCCCGGTACACAGAGATGAATACTTTTCAGCCTATATTTTTGCAGACGCCTTAGACCAGTGGTCCCCAAACTGTGGAGCATACCTCCCTAGGGAGGAACGTCTGGGGAGTGTGGTGGGGCCTGGACCAGCCCCCAAGGGGAGGCAGGGAAAAAGCACCGCCCAGCTCTGCTCTAGCCCCGCCCACTGGCTCCGGCTCCACTCCAGGCCCTGGCCCAGCCACAACTCCCCTCCCAGCTGGGGGGAAAGGGGGACGCAGACACACTCCATTACAGGTAAGGGGGGCGCGAGGGGAAAGGTTTGGGCACCACTGCCTTAGACATAGTCCTCAGACTCCAATCCCTGGCTGAAAACTGCCCTTCCCTAGGACATTATTTATTATTTGCATTACAATAGTGCCTAGAGGGACAACTGAGCTCCCGGCCCCATTGTGCCATGCTTACAATCTAAACAGACAAGACAAAAGGCGGGAGGCACAGTTGAAAGGACAAGATAAAAGGAGAGAGACACAGAGAGGGGAAGCAACTGACCCTAGGTCACACAGCAGGTCTTTGGCCAAACTGGGAATAAAATCCAAGTCTCTTGGCACCCTGTCCAGTGCTCTGTCCACTAGACCCCACTGCTTCTCTTCTCAATATATATTTGTAATGCCTCATTTTTCAGCCTGAGGATGTATTGCTTGGTCTGCTGTCCTGGGGTTTGTATGATCATCTGCCTCATATACTGTACTCTTTACCTGGGCCCTCCCATTGGGAGGATTGTCCTTCCTGTCTGGGAAATTGACAAATATATGACATTGTATTAATTTACATTGCACCTTTACTTTTAGAGTCCTGACCTAAAACACTTAATAAATGATATCAGCAAGGATCCTGACTGAAAGCAAAGGGCCAGATTCAGTCCCTGTGTAAGCAGATGCATCTCCACTGAAGTCGATGATTGAGAGTGTCAGTGAAAAGCAGGAAAGTGGAACTAAGCTAAACCTAGAAAGGTCATCAAGGTGGTTTTCCCAATATACACCAGAGGTGGATGGATGGAGGAGTAGGAGATGGCATTTAGATCGGGATCATGTTTAGGTTAGGGATCAAAGCTGAACCAGGACTCAGGTTTGGGCTCACTGACACTGAAATCCCAGGTGCCTTTCTTGCAAGATTTCTGCCTAAATTGGGGACCATTTCTCAAATACAGCTGATCTTGTACCAATGCTGACCTCTAAGGTCTAAGCCTAATCAGAACTGAGAAACAGGTCCTTTTTCCTTTGGGATTTGATCTGAAACCAGAATTAAAGTCAGAGGTAGGTTTGGATCCAGGAATTGGAAACCCAAAATATTCAAACATGTTCGATTTGCGGTTTTGGCTTTGGCCCATCTCTAGTTTATAGTTTCTCAATCAGCAATGCCCATCCTGCCATACCAACACAGATTTTCCTTCCGCTCAAGGAGCAGCAGAGTGGGCGTTTGCAAGAGAACCGCATCCTGTTTCTGAGTGGCCGTGGGGTGTACCATACTGACAGGCATGGAGTAGTTACACCCCCATGTTGTTTATGTTAATACCCTCTGCAATTGCATAAGATTGCAATTCTTATCTCATTACATCAGCGCAATTTAAGATCTCTAAATAAATACACTGTTAATTCAGCCCTTACATAAACCCAAGCAGTGGGGATTATCTGAGCAAATAAACAAAAATGAGACCGCTGCAGTTAGAAATATAATGAACGGCAGAACAATGATGCTAAAGAAAATAGCTTTTTGCATTTATATAGCATTACCTAATCTCAAAGTGCTTTTCTCACTTGGACAGGCTAAACCTTGGAACCCGCCTGTGTGGCAGGTGAGTATGAATTCCCCACCCTCATTTTGCAATGGGGAAACGGGGGACAACAGCTACAAACAATAAATAACTCCAGCATACAGGAGTCAGACTGGATGATCCAGGGGCCTAAATCTCCTCTTGTTCTACTGTTTTACCACTAACATAAATGGAGTTACTCCTGACTTACACCAGTGGCAGTGAGACGTGCTTCTGGCCTAAGGGGTTATGGGTCCCTGCCAACTACTCTCACAGTCTAATGCCCTGTTTGATTGCAACAAACAGAGCAAGATGAGGAAGATTAGCTGGCCCTCTGAGCTGAACTGCCTCAGCACACCTTGCTGTGCCAGGCAAGGGCTGCACAACCCTTGAGATAATTATCACAGACACAGGCTGAGTCAAATTCATCCCTGGCACAATGCACTGGTACCAGCTGAAGTAACTGTAGTTGCTCCAAGGATGCATTTGGCCCAGTGCACTGCCTGGGTACAACAGCTGGAGGCCCAGGTTAACTCCAGGATCTGCGATCTTGTTCTCTGCTTGCCCTCCAGTGAATCCCACTCCCTGTGGCACAGCTGGCCATGCTCAAGGAGGAAGTTGCAACCTGAATCTCCTGGCACCGACATGAGTGAATCTGGCCTGAGGGCCATCCAGCCCATGCCACGCTGCTGGGCTGGTCAGGTGAAGTTGGTGCTTGAAACGTTTGTCGGAACCAACCCTTTCCTGTGAATGGTTAGGGTTCAGAGCTAACCCTTTCCCGTGAACGGTATGGGTTCGGAGCCGACCCTTTCCCGTGAATGGTTCGGGTTCGGAGCCGACTCCTTCCCATGAATGGTTCAGGTTTGGAACTGACCCTTTCCTGTGAATGGTTCGGGTTTGGAAATGACCCTTTCCCGTGAATGGTTCGGGTTTGGTAATGACGCTTTCCCGTGAATGGTTCGGGTTCGGAGCCGACCCTATCCCGTGAATGGTTCAGGTTTGGAACTGACCCTTTCCCATGAACAGTTCGGGTTCGGAGCCGACCCTTTCCCATGAACAGTTCGGGTTCGGAGCCGACCCTTTCCCATGAACAGTTTGGGTTTGGAGCCGACCGTTTCCCGTGAACGGTTCGGGTTCGGAGCCGACCCTTTCCCATGAACGGTTTGGATTTGGAAAAATGACCTTTTGCCGTGAACAGTACGGGTTCGGAGCTGACTTTTTCCCGTGAATGGTTCGGGTTTGGAACCGACCCTTTCCCATGAACGGTTCGTGTTCGGAACCGACCCTTTCCCGTGAACGGTTCGGGTTTGGAAAAATGACCTTTTCCCGTGAACAGTTCGGGTTCGGAGCCAACCCTTTCCCGTGAACGGTTCGGGTTCGGAGCCGACTCTTTCCCATGAATGGTTCGGGTTCGGAGCTGACTTTTTCCCGTGAACGGTTCGGGTTCGGAACCGACCCTTTCCCATGAACGGTTCGTGTTCGGAACTGACCCTTTCCCGTGAACGGTTCGGGTTCGGAGCCGACCCTTTCCCGTGAACGGTTCGGGTTCGGAGCTGACCCTTTCCCATGAATGGTTCGGGTTTGGAAAAATGACCTTTTCCCGTGAACGGTTTGGGTTTGGAGCCGACCCTTTCCCGTGAACGGTTTGGGTTCGGCGCTGACTCTTTCCCGTGAACGGTTCGGGTTCGGAGCTGACTTTTTCCCGTGAACGGTTCAGGTTCGGAACCGACCCTTTCCTGTGAATGGTTCGGGTTCAGAACTGACCCTTTCCCGTGAATGGTTCGGGTTTGGAAATGACCCTTTCCCGTGAACGTTTCAGGTTCGGAGCTGACCCTTTCCCGTGAATGGTTCGGGTTTGGAAATGACCCTTTCCCGTGAACGTTTCAGGTTCGGAGCTGACCCTTTCCCGTGAACGGTTCAGGTTCGGAGTCGACCCTTTCCTGTGAATGGTTCAGGTTCAGAGCTGACCCATTCCCGTGAACAGTTCGGGTTTGGAAAAATTACCTTTTCCTGTGAACGGTTCGGGTTTGGAGCCGACCCTTTCCCATGAACAGTTCGGGTTCAGAGCTGAACCTTTCCCATGAATGGTTCAGGTTTGGAAATGACCCTTTCCCGTGAAAGGTTCGGGTTCGGAGCCGACCCTTTCCCATGAACGGTTCGGATTCGGAGTCGACTCTTTCCCGTGAACGGTTCGGATTCGGAGCCGACCCTTTCCCGTGAACGGTTCGAGTTTGGAGCGACCCATTCCCGTGAACGGTTCGGGTTCGGAGCCGACCCTTTCACAGGAATGGTTCGGGTTTGGAAATGACCCTTTCCCATGAATGGTATGGGTTCAGAGCCGACCCTTTCTCATGAATGGTTCAGGTTCGGAAATGACCCTTTCCTGTGAACAGTTCGGGTTCGGAGCTGACTCTTTCCCATGAACGGTTCGGGTTCGGAGCCAACTCTTTCCCGTGAATGGTTCGGGTTCGGAAATGACCCTTTCCCAGGAACGGTTCGGGTTCGGAGCCGACTCTTTCCCGTGAACGGTTCGGGTTCGGAGTCGACCCTTTCCCAGGAATGGTTCGGGTTTGGAGAAATCATCATTTAATTCCTGGCCAGTTCTAATCTTCCCAACAGACACAAGCAGCAGCATCCCCAGCTATTCCAGGGCCTGGCTGAAGCTGAAGCTATGAAGTATTGAGGTGATCCTGGCAGGAAGAGGAGCATTCTTCAAAGAACCTGTTTACTACCACCCCAACATGGAGAACCTGTGCTCTTTGCCACCAGCACAGCCCACACACAGCCTGGTGTGCAGCTTGGCTCCTGGTCCCCAAACAGACCAAGCTAGCAGACTGCGCCCCCTCCTGTCAGACTCGCACTGAGCTCCTCTCATTAATGCATTTGTGATACTGTAATGCTCTGTTCCTAGGAATTAAACTACTTACCGGCTGTAAATGCTACCATTGGTTCCAAACACAGTGCCTGCAAATTATTATTTATATTCTAATTGCGCTTAGCAACTGAAATCAGGGACCCATTGTGTCAGGCCCTGTGCAAACATGTAAGTGAGGGACTGTGCCTGCCACAGAGAACTTGCTGTCAAAACAGACAATGGGTGGGAGATGAAACAGACTCAGAGAAGTGAATTGACTGGCCCAAGGTCATACAGGAGAGCTAGGAATAGAAGCCAGTTCTCTGACTCCCAGGCCATTGCACAATGTATTGGACCCTATAAAGCAGCCCATCATCCCAGTACTCTGCTTCTTTAGTTGCTGAATACCAAGTCCAGGTGTCTCCTTCCCTGGCACTGGCCCATTCTGCATAATCCTGACCTCTCGTATCACTATGTTTCCCTGGAACCATGAGACGTCAGCTTCAGGAATGAGATTCATATGCACAGGACACAGCAACTGTCCCATCACTGGAACTCTCACCTGGACGAAAGGAGAGTAGCTACAAACCTCAGTGCCTTTGGCAAAATCCACTGCTTCGACCAACCTTCCCTGATGCCCCTACATCACAAACCGAAGAGACACCACAGGCTCCCTAGGGAGCAGAGAGATACACATACTGACTCATGCTCCTTTGATATATGTTAAGCTGACACCCCTGGGAAGGCTGTCGGCAGTGGGGCTTGATCATAGGATCTCTGGACCTATATCAGCCAAGGCTGTAGCAAGTTCATTGAACTTGCGTTGGTTTAAAAACCACTCGAGTGAAGGGAGTTAGAGATGCACACTCAGCAGACATGGTTTCCTTGTGTTTGTAAGGCAGTGGTCCCCAACCTTTTCATGAGCCATGGAGGACCGTGGTGGCAGATGAGCATCTGCCAAAATGCCACTGACAAGCAGCGTCATCCAGAGGTGTTGCCGCCGAAATGCTGCCAATTTTGCTGCTTGTTGGCAGCATTTCAGCGGATGCTCGTCCACCGGCCAGTATGCGGGTGCACATAGATGCTAATGGCTCATCGGGATTTAAAAACTGGCTTCCCTTTTGAAGAGCAGACATTAAAATCACTTGGAAAAACGCCTTTGCAAGGGCAGTAGCCAACCTCAGAGCATCAGCAATTGAACTGTTTAAAATAGTTCTTTTAAAATCAATAGTAGAGGTGTAGTCTGTGTTCTAAGCAAAGAAAATGTCATGCAAGAGCATTTTTAAAGGAACTTTAAATAGCAGCCTTGGTGTGTGAGCTAGGAGTCTGAGCCCTGTCCTGGGAATCAGGAGCTCCTGCTTCTCAAGCCAGCTCTGATCATGACTCACTACATGACCCCAGCCAAGTCACTTCATCTCTCTGCCTCAGTTTCCCTATCTGGGAAGCACAAATGATACTACTCACTTGCGTACCTCTGTGGGGTGTTGCAAGGGGTAGTTAGGGCCTGATCCAACTCTTATTGCAGTCAGTGTGAGCTGGAATCTTGCGCATTTCAATGGGAGCTGGGGCAGGGCCTCCGTGAATGATGTCAGGATGTATTTCTGCTGCTCAGTTTCTTTCTGTGACTTGAGTAAATTTTTATTTTTATTTGACTGTTATAATGACTCAAGCTGCAAAGTTTGAATCCAGACCTGAGCTCTGCCAGGCTTCGAAGGCACTTTGGAACTGATCTTCTGGTTCAGAGCTGGGTCTGCAGCGTGAAATTAAAATCCTGACCTAGATCCATCTCCTAATTTCCCCCAGATCAGAAGGACCCAGTGTTTAGGTGTGCACCCATGTTACTGTATAATAAAAGAACTCTAGTGGCGTACGGGAGGGTCTACAATCAGCAATATACGCTCTCTTACAAAAGTGCATATTATGTGGAGCAAGAGAGCATTTATTAATATTATAATTCAGTTGTAGAGCGGTAACACCAAGGACAAAGTCAAGGATTGGGACCCTGCTGTGCTAGGCACAGTACAGACACATAATGAAAACCTGTCATTAGCACTTCTAATTTATATTAGCAAATCTAGGAACAAAGGCCAAACGCCACCAAGATCCTCTCTCAACTCCCAGGCTATGAGAAATGTATATCCAAGGACCAGAGCCTACAAATGGGCTCTGTATGGAATCAAGGAGACACTCATATTGCAGGCTTTGTCCCCAAGCTTGTTAATGCCCCCCAGGCTCCAGGTACCACTCTGCGGTGCTTGGCCCTGGCACAGATTTTTAAACGTTACACTTCACTCTCCTGACAGCTGGCAACTTTTCCTGTGATTTAGCCATATCTGCTATTTCTTCAGTGCCTTGGAAAATAATAATCCCTGCATCATTAGTTATATAAAATCCAGCATCAGGTTAATAGGGGACCCGGCTTCTTCTCCTAATTGTTGTGTAATGGGGTGTAACCACAGGAGATGCATCAATATAGAAAGTTTTTAAAAGTTCCAGTTGCCTGAAGTCTTGAATGTGTTCTTTGCAAAACCCATTGATCTAAAGGCGTGGAAAGGGCGGGAGGATGGGTAGGGAGGTGCTGACATTCCAGGAATTCTAACAGCATCCGTGGGCACTGCAATAAAACACTGTTCCTCTGTTGTGCTTTCAATGCTAAAAGGCTGTAAGCTCTGTCTTCTCCCCAGTATGTGTCTAGTAAAACCCTCCCCAATGTGTCTTCGGTTCAAAATTGTCTAGCCTGTGACAGATTGCTTGTAAAGCCATTGACTTTTATATCTGTTTCCCCTTTAATAGCATGAAAATCTAAGAGCTCTCTGGGTGTCTCTGCTTTGAAACACAAAAAGAAAAGCAATCCAACAGGCAAGAGTGCTCTAATGCATGTAAATGCCCTGTTTCTCCAAGTACCTGTCAGCCTCTGATGGCACAAGATGCATCCCTGGGCCACTCCAGCATGTCTCTAGGCAGACGTTTGCTCAGAGCCTGTGGCTTCTGGTAAATGAGGGGCTGCATTCAGTATGGCATTGCCCAGCAGGGGGTTCAGACTCCAGGAAGGTAGCCTCGGAGATGAAGAAAAACAAAAAGCACCCTAGATTGCTCCTGTGAGGGCCTATAACCCCCCACCCTTTTTTAGGCAGCTTTGTAATCCTCCATATAGGGCCTGATTTTTCCGCTGCCTATGAGAGTTGCTGTCACTGTCATGAATACGCCATCGGGGTACTGGTTGAAATGGAATACAAATAGTACGTCGGTGCCGGTCCCTGCCATTGATACGGGCATCTGAATTCTAATATAATATGGTAACAAGTAATGTTTCAGCTTTATTAGTTTATAGGTTCATATATTCAGGTCCTAGACTTTAGCTAAACTTAATAACGGCCAAATAATTGTTAAGTAAAGCCATGGTTTTAGTTCTCAAATAGACTTGCTTAGCAACATATCAGGCACTGGGTGTGGAGAAACTAAATAAAAGGAAATGGGCTATGAAACACTGACTAAAGAGGAACTAGAAGGGGGGACAAGGGGTCCCCTCAAGTGCCAGCTCTGCTTTATGCAGTAGATGCAATATAATAGATAATGCTTGCTTAAGGGAAACTCCAAGGAGGGGTTATTAAAATAACCAGCTCAATCACTGCCAGAACACGTGAAATATGTTCAACTAGCTTGCTGATATGCACTATTTTAATGACTTTTGCAATAAGTATTTGCAATCAAGGGGTCATAAGACAGTCAATGTAATTGCAAAGGAAATAATGACTGGAAATACCCCAAACTGAACTTATAGTAAATAACCTGTTGATTTGCAAAATCCCAAATTGTACTTACAGTAAATAACCTGCTGATTTGCAAAATTGTATTACCAAAAATGGTAGTGTAATCTTTATGACGTTTTGCGGTTTTAACTTTTATAAGCTTGGTAAAATTTGTAAGGGGAAAGCAGCTTATCCCTTGCATGGGATTTTCGCTGTCTCTCCCTGCGTGCACACTTGTACTCTTGTTATAACAATAAAGGTGCCTCAGGCTGTCTGATCCAAAATCAGCTGGGTCGTGGTCTTTTCCCCCACACTCCTGAGTATGTCATGTGGGACTATGTCAGCAGTCTTATTGAAATCAAGATACATCACATGTACTGCTTCCCCCACCTACTAGGCGTAATCCTGTCAGAGAAGGAAATTGGGTTGGTTCAGCATGATTTGTTCTTGACAAATCCATGCTGGCTGCTCCTTATAACCCTATTATCCTCTAGGTGCTTACAATTTGATTGTCTAATAATTTGTTCCAATATCTTTTCAGGTACAGAAGTTAGGCTGACTGATCTATAATTCCATGGGTCCTCTTTATTTCCCTTTGTAAAGATAGTACTGTGTTTGCCTTTCTCCAGTCCTCGCTGAGTTCTCGAAGATAATTGCTAACAGTTCCAAGATTGTTTCAGCTAGTTCCTCTGGTAACCTCGGATGAATTTCATCAGGCCCTGCAGACTCAATACATCTAACTTATTTAACTATTCTTTAATGCGTTCTTTCCCTATTTTGGCTTGCAGTTCCTGCCTGCTTGTTAATATTAATCATGTGGAGTATCTGGTAACCATTAACCAATGAAGAGTAAAACAAATTAGGCAATAAACACCTCATCCCTCTTTGATGTCATCCATTATTAGCTCTCTTTCCCCACTGAATAGATGACCTACACCTACACTTTCCTTTGTCTTTCTCTTCCTCCCAACGCATTTAAGGAACCTCTTCTTATTGCCTTTTATGTCCCTTGCCAAGTGCCTTAGCCCTTCTGATTTTGTCCCTACACATTTGGGCCATTGCTCTGTACTCCTTGGTAGCACTTTGTCCATGTTTCCACTTTTTGTGGGAATCCTTTTTGATTTTTAAGTCATTAAAGAGCTCCTCACAGAGCCATATTAGCCTCTTACTGTTCTTCCTATCAGTCCTTCACATCAGAATAGTTTGCAGTTGTGCCTTTAATATTTTCTCCTTCAGAAACTGCCAGCTCTCCTGAACTCGTTGTTCCTTAAATGTTCTTCCAGTGGGACCTACCTAGCAGTTCTCTGAGTTTGTCAGTGCTTGCTTTTTTGAGGTCTTTATTCTGCTGTTCTCACTCCTTCCTTTCCTTAGAATCATGAAATCTATTGTTTCATGCTCAGAGTCACCTAAATTCCATTCCCACCTTCAGATTTGCAACCAATTCTTCCATGTTGGTCACAATCAAGTCAAAATGGCTGTCCCCTGGTTACTTCCTCCATCATCTGAAACAAGAAGTCCCCAACACATTCCAAGAATGTAGTGGACATTTTGTGTTTTGCCATATTACTTTTCTAATAGATCTATGGGTAGTTAGTCCCCCACATTACTACCAGTCTTGTGTTTTGGATATTTCTGTTATTTGTTCTAGAAACACCTCATCCACTTCCCCCTCCAGATTTGGTGGTCTATAGTAGACTGCTACCATGATGTCACTCCTGGTTTTTCCTCTTGTATCTTCACTCAGAGACTTCCACCTAGTCTGCCTCTCACCTCCTTCTGGACCTCAGAACAAGTCTGTATATTCTGATTTTTTTTTAAAGGCTCCAGAGGCGATTCTGGCAGTTACAAGCTGGTAACCCGAACCTCTGTACAGGCAAACTGGTTGAAACTATAGTAAAGAACAGAATTATCAGGCACATAGATGAACATGATTTATTGGGAAAGAGTCAACATGGTTTTTGTAAAGGGAAATCATGCCTCACCAATCTATTGGAATTCCTTGAGGGGGTCAACAAAGATGTGGACAAGGGTGATCCAGTGGATTTAGTGTACTTAGATTTTCAGAAAGCCTTTGACAAAGACCCTCACCAAAGGCTTTTAAGCAAACTAAGCAGTCATGGGGGAAGAGGATAGGATAGGAGACAAAGGGTAGGAATACATGGTCAGTTTTCAGAATGGAGAGAGGTAAATAGCGGGGTCCCCCAGGGATCTGCAGGCCCACTGACAGCAATTTTGGGCCCCAGGGCAGAACAGTCAATGGTTCCCCACGCAGTGCAAGCTGCACCTGCACAGACGTGGCCAGCCTGACATTTGGGCGGTGCTGCAGCTGCGCTGGCTGGTCCCCAGCAAGCTGCCAGCTGCACTGCTGGATGCATTCTTCCAGCATGGCCAGGGCTTCCACATGCCACCCTGTAGGGTTGCCAAGTGTCTAATAGTGCAAACCCAAAGACCCTTGCCCTGCAGCCTGCCCCGCCTCTTCCCTGAGACCATGCCCCTACCCTGAGGCCCCACCCCCCACTCACTCCATCCCACCTCCCTCCCTTTCCCACACACTCACTTTTGCCAGGCTGGGGCAGGGGGCTGGGGTGCAGGCTCTGGGAGGGAGTTTAGGTGCATGAGGGGTGAGGGGGTTGGGCTCTAGGAGGGAGTTTGGGTGTGGAAATGGGTGCAGGGTGCAGGCTCTGGGAGGGAGTTTGGGTGCAGGATTCGGGCTCAGGGCTGAGGCAGGGGATTGGGGTGCAGGAGGGTTGTGGGATGAGGGCTCTGGGAGGGAGTTTGGGTGCGGGAGGGGGTCAACGCATACCTCGGGTGGCTTCTGAAAGCGACCAGCACACTCCTCTGGCAGTGACTTTTAGGAGGGAGGGACAGGGGGTCTCCTTGCGCCGCTGCCTTCAGGCATTGCCCACGCAGCTCCCATTGGCCACAGTTCCTGACCAACGAGAGCTGTGGAGTCGGCGCTTGGGGTGGGAGCAGCGCACAGAGACCCCCTTCTCCCTCAGGGCCTCAGGGATGTGTCGGCTGCTTCCAGGAGCAGCGCGGAGCAAGGGTGGGCTGGAAGCCTGCCTTTGCCCCACTGTGCTATCAATGGCTGGGGACCCCCGGGCCCTTTTAAATTGCCCAGGCTCCAGGGCAATTGCCCCCTTTGCCCCCTCCTGTCAGCAGGCCTGGGACCACTGCTGTTCAACATATTGATTAATGGTCTGGAAAAAGTAGTAAACACTGAGGTGGCAAAGTTTGCAGACAATACAACATTACACAAGATAGTTATGTCCAAAGCTGACTGCAAATAGTTACCAAGGGATCTCCCCAAACTGGGTAACTGGGTAACAAAATGGCAGATGAAATTCATTGTTGAAAAGTGCAAAGTAATGGATACTGGAAAACATAATCCCAACCATATATGCACAATAATGGGGTCTAAATTAGTTGTTACCACTCAGGAAAGAGATCTTGCAGTCATTGTGGATAGTTTTCCAAAAACATCTTCTCAGTGTGCAGCAGCAGTGAAAAAAGCTACCAGAATATTAGGAAACATTAGGAAAGAACTAGATAATAAGACAGAAAATTCCATAATGTCACTGTATCAATTCATGATACACCCACGCCTTGAACACTGCATGCAGTTCTGGTTGCCCCATCTCAGAAAAGATATATTAGAACTGGAAAAAGTACAGAGAAGAGCAACAAAAGTTATTAAGGGTATGGAACATCTTCCATAAGAGGAGAGATAAAAAAGACTAGGACTGTTTATCTTAAAAAAAAGACAACTAAGAAGGGATATGATAGGGGTCTGTAAAATCATGACTGGTGTGGAGAAAGTGAATAAGGAAATGTTATTTACTCCTTCACATAACACAAGAACTACGGGTCAGCCAATTAAATTCATAGGCAGCAGGTTTAAAACAAACAAAAGGAAGTACTTCATGCAATGCACAGCCACCTTGTGAAACTTGTTGCCAGGGGATGTTTTAAAGGCAAAAACTATAATTGGGTTAAACAAAGAATTAGATATGTTCCTGGAGGATAGGTCCATCCACAGCTACTAGTCAGTATGGTCAGGGTTGTAATGCCATGCTCTAGGAATCCCTAAGCATCTGACCGCTCAAACCTGGGAGTGGGCAATAGGGGACGGCTCACTTAATATTGTCCTGTTCTGTTCATTCCCTCAGAAGCACCTGGCATTGGAAGACAGGGTACTGGCTAGATGAACCATTGCTCTGACCCAGTATGGCCGTTCTTGTGTTCTTATGATGTATTATGTAATATCTCCTCCCTTTTTTCCCCTCGTGCTCCTCCTGAACAAGCTGGACTCCCCTACTCCAAGATTACAGTCATGAGATTTATCCCACCATCAGTGATGCCAATTAAGTAATAATTTAGCTTGTGTACCAAGACTTCCAGTTCTTCCTGTTATTACCCCTAGTCATGCCTGTGCAAAGTGCATGCCAAGCACGACCTCTGTGTGGGTGACAAATTCTGATTTGGGAGCAGTTCTCACTCACTTTGTGCTGGGGTGAATGACGACACGAGGTGCGAAGCAGGCGAATACCCAGCCCATAATGCTTTCATAACAGTAGGCCTACAGAGCCCTGATCCTGGCCAAAATTCTAATTTGTATGGTTACATTCTGTGTACTTCAATTCAGTTTATACTATAACTCCAATGATGTAAGGGAATCATTTCCACTTCCTTTACTAAGGTATTGTATATTGTAATGGGGTGCTGGAGGCCTCAGGGTTCTGTCACACCCATCCCAGGAAAGGAGCAGTAGAACAAAGTCTTCCAAGTAACCTAGAGAGACTGTGCAGGAAGCAGCCAATTGGGAGGGGAGACTGCAAGGGGCTAGCCAATCAGAGGGTTGCAGGCTATTATAAAATGAGCTGCAGTGCATCCCAGAGTAATTTCCTTGCTGGAGCCAGAGGATTCTCCTGACTGGCCAAAGGGAACTGCACCACCATGGACAGGTAAGTGCTGACAGAAACTGGGGGAGTGAGAAGGAGCTCTTGGCTGCTGGGCCTGAACATTGGCCCTGAGGAAAGGGTGAAGCACTGGTGAAGGCTGGGGCTGTGGGAAAGTGGTTGGGCCTGGGCCTCTCTCCTACTCCCCATAGGCCACTAGGGAAGTGGCCTACCATTGGACAGCAACAAACCCCCAGAAGGGGATCTGAACTGTTAAGAGGCCCTGCTGGAGAGCAGGGGCCAGAACAGACCAGAGTGGGTGAAGAGCCTCCAAGAAGGAAGCGCTGGGGCGCACAGCCCCCTACCAGGGCTGGGAGTGCTTAAAGGCTTTGTTGGACTAATCTCCCAGAAGGGGTCTGTTTGAGTTGTGCTCTGTACAGACTGTGTGTGACTTGGCCAGAGGGCTGAGTCACTAGAAGCTGCCAGAGAAACTGCTGGAAGGGGTCACCATAAACTGAGAGAAGTGCAGACACACCTGGCCAGAAGGGGGCGCTCACAAGAGGTGGGTGCCACACCGTTCCATGTATGTTGCTGTGCTGCCCTGTAGAAGGGGCTATGCAATGTGCTGGATGAAGTGGTCTCTGCAGGCAGTTGAGTAGGTGAGCTCCCTACGTTTGGAAGAGTCCCTCTGGGAACGAGAGATGTTCTATAATTCCAAGATATTGTAATCCAAGGCCAGGCGTTTGCGACACGCTGGTTTTCAGTGTGCAGGAACTGAATGTCAGGCGTTCACCATGAACTTTGTAGCATTTTCCCTGGTTTAATTATTGTTGGAAAAACAGCCTCTCCTATGATGTTAGAAGTGAGCTGACAGGCCAGGCGCATTCAGATCCAGTTGTTGCTGTTCTCTCACCCTGGGATGTGGACATTACCTGGCTGGAAGAGCCCAAACCTCAGCCCCCTGACACACATATTCAGTCTTCCCCCTTCCTCTTCAGCCCCTCTGTAGCTGCAGGGAAGAGGGCTGGAAGTTTACTGGCAGCTGCATTGTTCTGAATGTTACCAGCACGTCCAGGTTCTGTTGCTGGCATTAGCTGCCCTTTCTAAGCACATGGAGAAGCTCTGGCAGAACATTAGAATGAGGCCACATTGTTTCAATGTGGCCCCATCAGCCGGTGGAATGATGAGCCAGCAGAAAAGAAAACAGCTGCAGTCAGCAAGGTCTTTTTCTCAAGGGATAATATTTATAACAAGCAAGCAAAAGTATGCAGAAAAGGGAACAGAAGTATCGCCTGACCCAGGGCATGTGAGCCTAGCTGTGGAGCCTGACCCTCCCGCAGGCATCAGGCAGACACTTTGTAGCCCTTACTCTGAGCACTCCTGCAAGGGAAGTGGGAAGAGGTGCTGCACTTAACCCCTTATGGCACTGGGACCTGGCAGTGCTCTTGCACCCGTGACACCACTGAATGCAAGAAACCACTAGAAAAGCCCAGGAAGCTAAAACAGAGGAGAGAGCCTGGGAGATAGGATGTTGCTGTCACTCATTTAGCTGAAGAAGTGACATTGCAAAGGTGTTAGTCTGTATCTGCAAAAAGAACAGGTGTACTTCTGGCACCTTAGAGACTAACACATTTATTTGAGCATAAGCTTTTGTGGGCTACAGCCCTCTTCTATGGATGCATAGAATAGAACATATGGTAAGGAGATATATATACATACAGAGAACATGAAAAGTTCAACCTCTCTGGCCGCTCAGTAACAGAACTAAAGGTGGCAATTTTGCAACAGAAAAGCTTCAAAAACAGACTCCAACGAGAAACTGCTGAACTTGAATTAATATGCAAATTAGACACCATCAAGTTAGGTTTGAACAGAGACTGGGAATGGCTGCGCCATTACGCACATTGAATCTATTTCCCCATGTTAAGTATCCTCAAACCTCTTGTCAAACTGTCTGTAATGGGTTATCTTGATTATCACTAAAGTTTTTTCTCTTAATTAATTAGTCTCTTAGAGTTGGTAGGACAACTCCCAACTTTTTCATGTTCTGTGTGTGTATCTCCTTACTATATGTTCCATTCTGTGCATCTGATGAAGTGGGCTGTAGCCCATTAAAGCCTGTGCTCAAATAAATTTGTTAGTCTCTAAGGTGCCATAAGGACTCCTGTTTTTGACATTGCAAAGTGTCTTACAATCAGAAGTGTCATTAAGCCACCAGGAGCTCATAATAGTGGGCTCTGACCTGGAGGACTGAGTACCGCATGTGCCCCATGCCGGTAGGAAAAGTGTTGGCTACAGAAGAGATTCCCCAGAAAGGGAGAGGAAGATCCAGGGGGCTCAGTAAGGAATTGGATAGTGCTGAACAGCTTCCAAATGTCTCAGTTAGAGAGAACCTTGCTGTTAATACTGAATAGATAGCAAATATTGCACATATAAGGGCTAAATTCTGCTCCAAGAATAGAGATGGATAATAAAATAGAAAATGGCATAATGCAGTTATATAAATCCATAGTACCCACACCTTGAATACTGCGTGCAGTCTTGGTTGCCCCATCTCAGAAAAGATCTATTGGAAAAGGTACAGAGAAGGGCAAGGAAAATGATTAGGAATATGGAACAGCTTCCATAGGAGGTTCAGCTTAGAAAAGAGACCACTAAGGGGGGATATGTTAGTTACATAGCAAGATTGCTTTCTGTTTCATGGGGGTGCCAGTTCAATGAGATGTTGGTAGCATGACTAAAGGGTAAAATAGAAACAGACCCTGAGGCTATCTGTACAACCTGCCCTGGTTTGGGGGGTTATTGTTTATAGCACCTGGAGACCAAACTCTCATTGTTATAGGTGCTTTTTAAGGAGATGATCCATGTCCCTAAGGGTTTATGGTTTGAGCCAGACTCTACCCTTATTTGGAGTCATTGTCCACTCTTGACTGGGTGGCAGATGGCTACTTGATTACCCCCATGTAACTGAGGGAAGCATTTGGCTCTAAACGTTTAAGATTACCAGAAGCAAAGGAAGGGCTGCAGGTTCTGATGCTATGGCCTGGGCCGAGGTGCTGCTGGAGACTATGTGTGATTTTAAGGGTAGTCGAGGACAGTAGTTTTGAGGAGAACCAGGTTCTATTCCCAGTCCTGCCACTGAAACACAGCCTGTGCTTGGGAAAGTCACGTAGTCATTTCCGAGCTGTGGATACTCTTCCCTTCCTTTGTAAAACACTTTGAGATCCATAGATAACAAGTGCCATGGGAATGCAGAGTTTTAATTGCTGCTATTAGCAATGCTTGGTGCAATAACAGCAATGTGAAGAACAATGGGGCTCACACGGAACCTCCACAGAGCATGAATCTGACCCCTCTCCTGCACAGGTGCGGAGGGAAGCTGGCAAGGAGGGCTTCTCCCTACACACATGCACAGGAGCAGTGTGGCTCAATATTATCCATTTACATCCCAATCCGGCAAGGTGTGACGCCAAGCGGGTGCCCTACGCTTGCTCTGAGCCATGGGGCTTGGGTGGGCGCAGGGGTCTGCCTGCACCGAGACCCCCTGCACCACTGGGACCTTATTTTGTTTCTGTTCAGCCTGGCCATAGGATGATGTGTACAGGGAGTATGGACATGGGCTCTCGTGCTTTCCACTCTGGCCCTGAGTAAGTGGGGACCTCCTCACACAGCACTGAAAGCTGACCATTGGCCTTCCCTTTCTGGTTTTGCTTTACTTGCCCTGGTTAACTCCCATTATAAATAGAGCTTTGGATTAATTACAAAGAATCCTGCAAGTGTTTGTAAGTAAATAGTTTTAAAATGCCTTTTAGGGACAAGCCCTCTAGACTTCAACAGAAAGTGACAGGGCCGCCCAGAGCGGGGGGGCAAGTGGGGCAATTTGCCCCGGGCCCCGCAGGGGTCCCACGAGAATATAGTATTCTATAATATTGCAACTTTTTTTAATGGAAGGGGCCCCTGAAATTGCTTTGCCTCAGACCCCCTGAATCCTCTAGGCAGCCCTGGAAAGTGACCACTATCTATTGGCTCCCCCCATGCCCATTCTATAGAATTCAGTAGAGGATTCACTCCCTGCTATCAAATCCCATAGGGCCATTCAAAAAATCTTTAGCAAGGATCTCATTCTCTTACACTCTGTGTAATTGTTTTAGAACCTATTCAGTGTCTCCCTTCTTACATTCCACAGGACTTTTCCAAATAGGAAAAACCACGCCCTTTAAATTAATCTCAGTTACTTTCAAACCATAAAGCTGACTGCAGGAGTCTTTCCTTTAGCAAAGCTCCCCCGGATTTCAGCCAGACTCTATCTTGACTCAGAGTATGGGCCCCAGGATTACTAGGTTCAGGGTTTGTGATTTTTAGAGCAAAACCCCAAACTCTGCCCTCCAGTAGAGCCATGTGCAACCTCAGTGACTCCACTGGCTAAGGCCATGTTTGTTATGCACGGAATGGCTTGGAATTAAAGGGCACTTTGCTTGGCTTGCCTCCAGAATACTAATTGAAACACCTGAGGCATCCTGTCCCAGCATGCACTGGGAGGACCCGTCAGAGAGCTATCCCTGCTCCAGGTGTTAGGAATACCTCATCCACAATGCAGAGCAGATATTTTCAGTACATTGCACTCAGCCTCCGTGGGGAGCAAATGCTGCTTTATCCTTGAGCTGACCCAGGAGTGGCCCTGATAGACACTGAAGGGAACCTGATGTGTAGTCTCGGAGAGAACAAATGAGGGATCGAAAAATAAACAACCTCATTAAAACATTGAAATAACATCTATCGCATGCTTAGCAATACAGGGCCAAATTCATCCCTGGAGTTACAGCCCCAAGGAAGGTCCAGCTTACCCCTAAGAGGAATGGGACTTAAACACTTGGCTAGCAAGTTGAGATTAGACCTGGGAGTTGGGACTCTTGGGGTGAAATCCTGACCCCATTAAAGTCAGTGGGAGTTCTGTCACTGAGATCATGAGGGCCAGAATTTCACCCTTGGATTCTGTTCCTGGCTCTACCGCCAACCTGTTGTGTGAAATGGGGCAGGTCACTCAGCCTCTTGGTGCTGACACTGCAGAGTAGAGAGACCCTCTGGGTTGATGCTTCCCAGCTAGAAAACTGGAGTTGTGACTTCTCTCCCTGGGGAAGTAAAGTGGTTGTGATCTAAAAGTGTGAAGTATCACTATTGACTATGGATGTCACCTCCATACAGTACTGAGTTCTGTTCTAAATCTGATTACTCACGAGAACTGTCAAATGCAGGTGTCCTAGCTCTGTTACTAAAAACATTTGCCTCGTGTGCTTTGTCATGCCTGCCCTTCAACCTCGTCCATTTAACTGAAACATGCCCCCCATCCTATCCTAGAGCCTGGATTGAGCGTTATCCGTAGTACGTTAACAACAGTTTACAGTGCGTAGCGCTTGCCAGCTGCAGACCTGTAAGCCTGTGGCTAAATATCCTCGGCCAGTTTCACAGAGACCCAGAAAAGCTAAGGTCCAGGTACTTGAATCCCATTTATTTCAATGGGAGTTCAGTGCCTAAGCCCTTTTGAGGTGCTGGACCTAAGTAACTCCAGAAAGCCAGTGGCAGGGTTGGGACTAGAACCCAGGAGTTCTGACTCCATAACTTTCTGTGCTATTTTGTGTACATAATTTTGTCCAGTTAATTTACCTCCTGCTAGTACACCTCTCCCACTGGAAGCTTCCTGATCCTCCCAGTCATGTGAAAATAAAACCCACCTGATGCTATGTGAAGCTAATTAGTGACTGGGCTATCTTCCAGAAGCGCTCTCTTGCACTACTGAAGAAATGAAGGCTGCAGATAATGTGCTATCATAGATGCTTGTTACTGCTGCGTCTCCAGTTGTTATGGAGAGGTGTAGCCTACACTTGTCAATGGCAAGGCTTCCTGCTGGAATTACTGCAGCAATTAGCCATGTGAAAAATATCTGCCTGCTGGCTCCTTGTCATCTTTATTGCAAAGTGATTGATTTAGCCTGGCAGGGCATTGCAAAATGCCCTGACCTACAGGTGATATTGGTGTTCCATTTTGCCACAAAGCCTCAGTCTGACATTGATTACATCATTGCTCCAGCCATCTTTAATCCCAGCCACTTAGCAACAGAAACTTAAAGTAAGTAGGTCACAAAGAGTTCAGAAACAAATGGCTTACAAAGCTAAATCTTCACTGCAAAGCATCAATGGTAGCTCTGAATGAGGGAGCAAGGCCATAAATCCTGGTGGAACCACTACAAAATGCCAACATAATGCTCCAAAATCCTCAGACTGGAGCTCATTTGAAGTATTGCTATTTCCACTTCTGTTCACTTGCAGACTTTTTTGAATGCTTTATGAAATTAGCAGAACTCGTTTCATAGACCAAAAAGATCAGGGAGACTGACAGCGCTGCCTGTTTGGCTAGAGCTGGGGGCTAGGAGTCAGGAGATCTTTCTTCTAGTCTACATTCCACCCTCACTTGCTGTGTGACCTTGGGCAAGTCACTGTACTGCTCTGTGCCTCAGTTTCCCCACCTACAAAACAAGATTTTATCTGCTTGAGGAGATGAGGCATTGGTCCTGATTCAGCAAAATACTTAAGCCTATGCCTAATTTTAAGTCCATGCTTAAAGCCTGTGGAGGACATAAGCACTTACTTAAGTGCTTGGCTAAACAGAAGCCTTAGTAACCTAAGAATGAAATTCCCCACCCCGCAGCACAGAACACCAGCTCAAAGCCAAGGCTCCAGAAGAGTCCTACTTAAGCCTTGATTTGAAGACTTAAGTTGCATCTTTGTGGCACACAAGTCTTGCATCAGCCCAGGAACGTACTTCACCCATAAGGCACTTGGGGATCTGCACATCAAAGGTGCTGAGGAAGCAAGCACTATTATCACAACCCTCTATTTCATTTCCAGCGGATGAGGATTCACATCTTTTCCCTTCCTCCACAGTCAACCTATTAATTCTGAATTGCTGCATTTTAATGAGAGTTTAAAGGGGTGGACGTTTTTGCTTGAGTACAATAGATTTAATATGTGTCTTCCATTCAGTTATTTTAACATGCAAAATAATATCTGGAAAGCAGGCTGTCTTACATCCCAGCATGGCCCCCACCCTCACCCCACTCCAGCTCAGTGCCTGCATCACAAGTCAGTTCAAGATGATGCATGCCGTTCCTTATATGATCGTGGGCTGCCCTGTAACAATGGCACAGAAGAGAGGACACTATTGTTCTCTCAGGGACTGTGTGCACGCCACATCTAAGGGAAATACTTTTATTGGTGTGTTCCCCCTATTTCGTCCCATCAGCACCAGAACGCAGTCCCTTGCTGGAATGAAACCCTTCTTGGAAGAGTGTGCTGATGCCTCAGGCTACTGCACTACACTGGAAGCTCTTTAAGGGTGCCCATTTAAAGACTCTGACTTCAGTGGGCTTTGGCTGAGACCCCAAAGACACATGAATATTTTGCTTTCCTGGTGTTAGTTTAGGAATCCTTGTCGTTTGAGAAGGGGCAGTTGTTTGAAGGGGGGTGGGGAGATGTCAATGTTGCACACAAGGTTGTGAGATTCACACCATGAGGTGAGCCAGCGCCAGGCCTAGGCTCCACTTCCATCCCATTTGGAGGTACAGGGTGGGTGGGAAAGGGTGATGGGACATGGGCTGGCCCTCTGTGCTGGGGTGAATTTCACCCCCTCTTTGGAAATATGTGGCCTTTTCTTGTATTAGTATTCACAGAAACCTAGGACACAGAGTGGGGCAAGCACTCACCCATCCTCTTAGTCCACCACAGCCTCTTTCCTGCAACATGCTTTCCAGTGCTTTGAACAGGCTAGAGCAGGGGTCGGCAATCTTTCAGAAGTGGTGTACCAAGTCTTCATTTATTCACTCTGATTTAAAGTTGTGCATGCCAGTAATACACTAACGTTTTTAGAAGGTCTTTTTCTATGTCTATAATATATAACTAAACTATTGTTGTATGTAAAGTAAATAAGGTTTTTAAAATGTTTAAGAAGCTTCATATTACATTAAATTGTAGAGCTCCCCAGACCAGTGGCCAGGACCCGGGCAGGGTGAGTGCCACTGAAAATCAGCTCACGCGCTGCCTTCAGCACACATGCTATAGGTTGCCTACCTCTGGGCTAGATGTAAATGTCTGGTGTGACTGGACTTCTGTTGCCTCTCTGAGACTTAACAGGTGAAGGAACCTCTCCTCATGCTCCATTCTGTTGTGGGTTGGGCTAAACCTTCTTGTATGGGCTGCAGAGCTGGCTCTGTTTTTGCCACCCTAAGCAGCGTGCCAAATTGCTGACGGCAGGGGCAGTCTGTGCACCGTTAGGGCGGCACGCGCATTTCCGCCACAGCGGCAATTTGGCAGCAGCTTCGGTCTTCAGCCAGGAGACAAAAGCTGCGCCACCATGGACAACTGAACATGGAAGCTGCCGCTGAATTGCCGCCACCGTGGAAACACGTGTGCCACCCTAACAGCACACAGACTGCCCCTGCCGTTCGCGGCGGCAATTCGGCACGCTGCTTGGGGGCAAAAACACACAGACTGCTGCCCCTTGCAGATTGCTGCCCCAAGCATTTGCTTGGAATGTTGGTGCCTGGAGCTGGCCCTGATTGGCTGGGTGTAACCTCTGTCAATTCCATACGCTTACACTGAATGAAACAGCAGTAGCATCCAAAACACAGGCACAAGGGAAAGCTGAGTAGAAGCTGAACACTATGGCCCAAGGGATTTCAAATGCAGGGACTGGGACTTGGAGTGGTGGAATTGTCTTGTGTCTGAGACAGAAGTGTCCAGAAAGCCAAGTGGACAGAAAAAAGAGCCACGCTGTTGCAGCCTGGAAGCCTGGTCTGTGAGAAGCCTAGAAAGAGCTTTTGGGTCAGCAGTGCTGGCTGAAAGAGGCTTAGACCTATGAGCAAAGACACTGTTTCCCATTGTTTGGTTCCTCCTGTGTTCAGGGAAACAGGACTTTGTACATTCCTTATATATAAACAAGATTTGCGGCAAAGGTACCTGACTACCATCAGTTTCCCCCCTAAATGGAACAGCCTGTACAACCCTACATTTTTGGCTAGTGACTCAAGTCAAAAGGGGTAGCACTCCCTTCATTTCCAAACCTTTTGTCCTATCAGCCTGATCCTGAGATCCTGGAGCACCTGTTGGCTCCTGCAGAATAAGCCAACAAATCCGGTAGGTGGAAAGGGGTAGACATTGCAACTTCGCATCTGTCAGCATCAGGGTGTAAATGTAAATGGATCACCTTGCCCACCAGTGAAATGCAGCTGCGTCTGGGGTGCAATTGGAGTAGCTACACACAAGATTTCAAATGATGGTGATAGGATAATGGAAGACTGTTGGAACTATAGGTCCATAGATACATAGATTTTAAGGCCAGAAGGACCGTTGTGATCATCTAGTCTGACCTCCTGTACAGCATAGGTCAGAGAACTTCCCACAGTTCTTCCTAGGACGATGGCATGGGAGGAACCTAAGCAGGAAGAAGGAAGTTACTGAGCTGGAATTTAGCTGGGCATCATTTTTTCTCATGGTCATAGCCAGGTAGCCTTCATAAACATCTCCTCCCACCTCCTGTGTCTGATGGCGAGTGTTCATTGCAGGCTAACCCAGCTGACATCAGCATTAGTAGAAAAAGTCCCATGGACTCCACAGGGAGTTTGGTGAGGAGTATGGAATTGAAGGAGGCAGGGCTGGGCTTCTTGTGATTAAACTGTGTGGTAAGTCATATTTTGAGGATTATTGTGACCCAGTCCAGTCCAGTTTGTAGTGACCAGGTGTGCATGTCAAACCACCACCGCACCTTCGTGCAAAGATTTCCATTGATTTCACTGAGCTTTGGATCAAAGAGGAAAATGGACTGGATCGGTACAGAAATGATCTTTTTTTCTAACGTCCTGGTGGCAGTGCTTTGAGGAGGGAGGTCTCCCTAGGGGCAGCTTGCACCACTCCCACCTGTTCTCTGGAGAGGAGGTCGTTCTCCAAGGCTGTCTGTGCATTCAGTCAACATATGCTGGACCACACTGGAGAAGGCTGGTTGTAAAGGGGTAGGAAGGCAAGAGGCATCATCTGGGTTTGAACAAATCTAACTGCTAGCTAGACCTTCCCCCTTCCTCATCTGAGCAGCACCATGGCACCCACAAGCTGCATTAAATCCTTATCTAAATCTTCAGCAAACAAGCTTCCCTTGTACTGCTGCTAAATGTTACTTTCTGCAAATGCAGCCCCTCCTGCGCTAACCCCTCGCCTGTGCAAAGGGAAGCCCTTCTGCTTCACAGCATGCATGAGCCATCCTAGAATGTGTGCTCTGGACCCCTTGTGGGCACTGGGCAGGCAAATGGATGTCAGCCAGCAGGGAAGGGATGGCTGGGGGGTGGTTGGCAACTGGCAGAGGAACCTTTCACCTCTAGATTGTCAGTTTGAACCTAGCCCAGTGATCCCCCGTGGCCATTTGGTGGCCTCTCTGGGTCTCGGTCTGCAGATTGTGAAGAAGCCAGAGGGGAGTTTAGTTGAAATCAAGGCCAAGTTTTCAATCCAGCTGCTCAGGATGGCTGGACTCCCCCAGGCATGGTCCAGCAGCCTGAGGGCAGGCCAAGACTGCTGAGTTCTACCCCTAGCTCTGATACTCTGAGGCCTGAGATGTCTTTTACCCCAATATCCCACTGGTTTGGGGTGTTTCAGTGGTGGGTGCCCAACTGCAGATATTTAAGGCCTGATTTTCAGGAGTGTGGCCAGCCTGCTGGGTTTCTGGTGGAGCTGTGGGTGCTCAGCACCTCTGAAAATCAGACCCCAGGGACCCGAGTCTCCCTGTACTTGGGGCAGTGATGCAGGGGAGGGGTGCTAAAGCAATTTTTGAGTCACTGTTGTGATTCCCATACCCTAGGGCCATCCAGAGGCCTGCTATGCCCCCGGGAAAGCAGAGTCTAGCCATCCACTCTGTGTTTCACAGGCTGGGAGCAGGGCTGGGACTGAGCACTGACACCGGCTGGGAGACCCGTGCCGGGGGGCCTCTAGCTGCATTGCCAGAGCAGGGTGAAGGGGAGGGAAACAGGTCAAATGTTGACATTGTCCCTTGGGGCGGGCGGGCTGTCTGTGCGCCTGCTTCCCCCTGCTGGAGGGAAGGAGCCTGGCTCTGTGTGTCTCAGAACCCCTGCTATAGTCCCACAGAGAAAGTGGGGGTCAGGACCTCTCAGGGGGTCGTGAGGTTATTACATGGAGGTTAAGAACTGTCAGCCTCCACCCCAAACCCCACTTTGTCTCCAGCATTTATAATGGTGTTAAATATAGAAAGTGTTCTTTAATTTATAAAGGGGGTCGTGCTCAGAGGCTTGCTATGTGAAAAGGGTCACCAGTGCGAAGGTCCGAGAACCCCTGGACTATAGGCTACATTGTCAGCTGGTATAAATCAGCTACATTGACTTCAATGGGGCGATGTTAATTTTCACCAGCAGAGGCTCTGACCCTAGAGGTCCCAGGTCACATCCTGATCTGATCCTGCCAAGCAGCAGAGCACCATTTTAAAAGGCCTGGGCAAATTTCTGGCCAGATTTAAAGAGTGTCAAGAGCAGAAGTCAAACTCAGCTTGAGTCAGCCAGGTCTCAAGTTCTTCTACCCGGATCTTGTGAACAAGGTGCTGCCGGTGCATAAGAACAGAACCATTACATGAAAAAAGACACTGTCATCCATGGGCAGAAGACTAAATCAAAGAAACCAGGAATCCATTGTAAAATGTTATAATAAATCAGGCTTTCAGCAAGGCCAACCAGACTGTATCCCAAGCAAAAACCACTGAGGATTTCAGGCCGAATATCAGTCTTAGAGACTTCACCCTCCTTGGGCCTTATCAGCCAGTAGATGCGTATGATCAAGCTCCGGGACAGGGGTGGCATGTCGCACTAACACAGGACATAGATTAGTTGTGAAAGGTTGGAAACTGCTAGAGACAGGATCCTGAGATGAGAATCTCAAAGAAATAACAAATGCATCATTCTTCAGTCCTGAAGCGTTGTCCAGGCCCACCATGAGATGCGTGCTTCCAGCCTTCAGTGGTAACAGAACTGCCCACTCAGAGGGGCTTGCATTGGTATTTATTGGCTCTCTGACTCAGAAATGAAACAAACCTCATTGGCAAGAGGACTGTAGGGCAATAGTCTTCCTTTCACCTCTTTGTCCAGAAGATCACACCACAGTTTGGGCCATTAAGTTTGATCTCTGGCTCCCCCAAAGTGCAAAGCAGGTTTTAAGGTAGGTTTTCTGGCTACCTGGGGGTTCTCTCAGCTCAGCGGGGAGCACAATTAGCAACTTCCTTGGCAGTCTCAGGCAGATTTTTCAAGGGCAACTTTTTGTGGGTGCAAATTCTTGTAGGAGAATCTTAGAGCAGTTGGAAGGTGCTGACGTACCATGGTGATGAGCATAGCAGGCAAGCTGAGCTGGATAGCTCAGGCAGACAACTACTCACTTTACTGTACCTGCAAATCACTTATTTAGACCCACAAGTCCAATAAGATGCACTTGCAATTATTTCAGCTGGAAATCCTGGGTGGTGTAAAAGTGGCAGCTGAGCTGAGGTGTGTCTGAAATTGGAGGCCTTGGAGTCTAGAGATTTCCTACAGGACTGTTCATGTTAAGTTCCGTCCAATCAGGGCCTAAATTATTGCAATGTCTCTTTAATTGCAAAAGCAGCAATACATCCATCTCCTTTTGTTTCCCTGGATCTGAGGATGTGCATGTTCTCTCCTGGGCCAGCTACTGGCAGCACTCTGTCCCCTCTCCCATGGCAACTTTATCAGGGACTCATGCAATTTCCTCTCTGTCACAAGCACTTAAACTTGCTGAAATCTCTTCAGGACTGTCATCAGCTTTGCCCAGATCAAGCTAGGGCAGCAGAGGAAGAAGGCAGCAGGGGAGGATACGGCTGTCAGACTGGTATCAACGTTTTGGTGATGCCGGTTGAGTGCTAACATGGCTAATGCCAGTGTTAAAGGAAATTAATTTTGCTGCCATGACATACAGATCATAAGGACTGATTCTGTGCTCACTCATGCTGGTGCAAACTCCATTTGCTTCAACAGTTACTCTGGATTTAGCCTGGTGTAAATGAAAGCAGGATTCAACCCTTAGGCTTTTAGGTAGGCCTCTTAACTATATGAGAATTCTCCTCTCAAGTGTGGCAGAACAAAAGCTACTCAGGCCCTCCCACAGATCTGACTGAGATGCTGTGGGGCAAAATACACATCAGAGTGTTATCTCAAGTGACTGATTCTTTAGCTTACAAGAAGTGGAAACTTGGACAGATGACTAGGGAGGAGTATAAAAATATTGCTCGAGCATGCAGGGGTGTAATCAGGAAGGCCAAGGCACACTTGGAGTTGCAGCTAGCAAGGGATGTGAAGGGTAACAAGAAGGGTTTCCACAGGTCTGTTAGCAACAAAAAGAAGGTCAGGGAAAGTGTGGGACCCTAGAGGCAACCTAGTGACAAAAGATGTGGAAAAAGCTGAAGTACTCAATGCTTGTTTGCCTTGGTCTTCACAGCCATGCAGCTCCCAGATTGCTGCACTGGGCAGCAAAATACGGGGAGGAGGTGAGCAGCCCTCAGTGGTGAAAGAACAGATTAAGGACTGTTTAGAAAAGCTGGACAAGCACAAGTCCATGGGGCCAGATGTAGTGCATCTGAGAGTGCTGAGGGAGTTGGCTGATGTGGTTGCAGAGCCATTGGGCATTATCTTTGAAAACTCATGGCGAACGGGGGAGGCCCCAGATGACTGGAAAAAGGCAAATATAGTGCCTATCTTTAAAAAAGGAAAGGAGGAGGATCCGGGGAACTACAGACTGGGTCAGCTCACCTCAGTCCCTGAAGAATCATGGTGCAGGTTCTCAAGGAATCCATTTTGAAGCACTTGGCAGAGGAAGGTGATCAGGAATGGTCGGCATGGATTCACCAAGGACAAAGTCACGCTTGACCAACCTGATTGCTTCTATGATATAACTGGCTCTGTGGATATGGGAAGTGGTGGACGTGAATACTTGCTTATCAAAGCTTTTGTTACAGTCTCCCACAGTATCTCGACAGCAAGTTAAAGAAGTATGGCTTCGACTAATCGGACTAACGCGTGGATTGCACAAGCTGGTTAGATTTCAGGCTTCAATGAGTAGTGGTCAAATGGCTTGAGGTTCTAGGGGCAGCTTCATAAATAGATAGGTAAGGTGGGTTAGTTTCTTTTACCTGGAAAGGTAACCAAACACCTGACCAAGCGACAATACAACCTGTGTTTAAAGTAAGGGGCGGGCATTTGGATACTCGGGGTTTTTTTGTTTTTCTCGCTGTGAGTAAAAGGTTATCTCCTAATCTTTCTTATTTCCATTATATACCAAAATCTGTGATACAATGAACCCCAAAGCAATTTCGGCTCTTCAGACACTATTGTGTTAGCAAATAGATGTGGATGGCTGTGTCTTTTTGTTTTCTCCACGTGATTAACAAGCTTCCACTAACTGCATCTTATCTCATGTTCTACACATCGTGTGAGTCAAAGGAACCCCCAGCAACTTCGGCTATGAGGAGCCTGTGGGTTTGTGATTACATGTATGTGGATTGGATTGGATGGTTTATCGGGCTAATCTTTTTAAATCAGCTGTTTCTTCATTATTTTTATAAGCAGAGCCTGTATTGAGTTTCTAATGCAGATACTTTTTTGTGTTTTCTTTCTTTTTTTTTCTATAAAGTTTTCTTTTTAAAACCTGGTGAAAGTTTCTTTTAGTGAGGCAGAGGGGGGAGGGGAAACCCAAACTAGGTGCCTCATCTCCCTATTGTCCAGGGCGGGAAAAGGCTATCAGGACAAAGGGGGGGAGATTTTTGTTGAGCTGACCTAGGTCAATTACTCCATGCTTCCGGGGAGCTAGATTGCTTCTTCGGTTTTGTAAATTTTCAAGGAAGCGAAGGTAGCATTGCACCGGCTAACGCCAGGAAAGGGGGCGGGAAGGTGGGAAGAAAAGAGAGAGCCAGGGTCTGGGTCTTTGGGGTTCCCCAACGGATGAGTTGGGACACCAGAGAGAGGAAAGGGGAGGTCAGGCCTCTCAAATTAAAATATTACTCAGATGGCAGCGAATTATCCAAGCTGAATAGTGAGCTTGGGGGAGTTCAGGTTAAGCCCCCCAAATTTGGACGTGCAAAAGTCCAGGTGGGACAGGACCAATTGTGGACCTAAAGTCCAGGTCGGGACTGGGAGGCTAGAATAACCACAGCAGTTGGTATCAAAGATGGAGTCCCCCAGAGTCAGTCCTGGGGATGGTTTATGTTTAATATCTTCATAATTATGAATCTGATGAGATGAATTGCACCCTCAGCATTCACGATAGACACTAACTGGGGAAGTTGTAGAATACACTGGAGGGTCGCGATAGGTCCGAGTGACCTAGAACAAATGGTAGAGAATTGGCCCAAAAAAATCTTGATGAGGTTGTCAACAAGACAATACACTGAGTTCCTGTACTTGAGTGATGAAGAATCCCAGCACTACGACAGGACTGGGGACTTGACTGGCTAAGCAGCAGTTCTGCAGAAAAGACTGGGATTACAGTGGACAAGAGCTGGATGAGAGTCAACACTTGTTGCCTTGTCTGCAAGAAGGCTAACAGCATCATTGGGCTGCATTATAGAGACACTGCCAACAGATCAAGGAATTGATTATTCCCAAGCACTATTGGCATGGTGAGGCTGCATCGAAGTACTGCATCCATGCTTTGGTCCCCCACTACAGGAAGGGATGTGGACAAATTAGAAGGAGCTCTACCAGAGGGACAACAAAAACTGATAAGAGGGCTGGGGCACATGACTGTGAGGAGAGGCTGAGGGAACTGAGCTTAGTTTAGTCTGGCTGAGAGAGAAGAGTGAGGAGGGGGAATTTAGATAGCAGCCTTCAACTCCTGAATGGAGTTTCCAAAGTAGATGGGCTCAGCTCTCTCTCCAGCTGGTGGCAGATGACAGAGCAAGGAGCAATGGCTCAAAGTTGCAGGCGGGGAGGGTGGGGGGGGTCTAGGGTTGGATATTAGGAAACACTATTTCCCTAGGAGGGCGGTGAAGCACTGGAATGGGTTACCTAGGGAGGTGGTGGAATCTCCATCCTTAGAGGTTTTTAAGGCCCAGCTTGACAAAGCCCTGGCTGGGATGATTTAGCTGGTGTTGGTCCTGCTTTGAGTAGGTGGTTGGACTAGATACCTCCTGAGGTCTCTTCCAACTGTAATCTTATATGATCTCCTGCTATACCTCCTGAGAGTAAAGGGTGCTGCTCAAAGACTGCTTAAACTGGGTAGAAGGAGTGGGGGGGGGGGAGATGATATGAACAAAGATCAAATCAATCTGAGGGTGAAAACACTCCTCTGCAGAGGTCTAGCACAATACCAGGCACCACTTGAGTTCCACTGCAGCTGTATATTGCAATCCAAGTGGGAGATTAATTGTGTGTATAATTGTAGTGCCTAAGTCCCAAGACCTAGCTGCTGTACAGACACAGAACAAAAGAAGCTCCCTGTCTCAAGGAGCTTACACTGCAAACTAAGTTCCCTCTAAGCTGTGCAGCCATGCAGCAGACTATCAAGGGCCACGCAGATTGGGAACGGTGCCTCTCCCCTGTCCCAATCTCAGAGCTTCCAGGGAGATGCACCCTGGCCCCAGCCCCAGCCCCAGAGCTGCCATGGCCAGGGAGAGGCACCTCTCTCCCTGCCCCAGGCTGCTGTGGTGAAAGAGGGCTGGGGGAGTCCTCTCTCTCCCTGCTGTAGTCCTGTGGCACCCAGCATCCCACATCCATCATCCCTAGCCCCACCCTAGAGCCCTGGACACCCAGCCAGAGCCCTCATCCCCTGCCTTCCAACCCTCTGCCCCAACTCTGAATCCCTTCCCACACCCCAAATCCCTTTGCCTCTGCCCCACCCCAGAGCCCGCATCCCCAGCCAGAGCCCTCACCTCCCGCTACACACCTCTGGCCCTGAGTCCCCTCCCATGCCCCAAACCCCTCAGCCCCACCCCACCACACATCACCTTTATATTGGTGTACATAATAAAATTCATTCTGCACATGGATGTAAAAAATAAGAGGGAACATTGACTGCAAGCATAAGACAAGAGACACCAGATGGAGACAGACAGACGGGGGCACACAAGGAAACCCTGAATCACCGTTGGTCAGAATGACAGGTTGTGTTTGTGGGATACCAGCAGCCTAGTCATTAGGTTTTTGGCATCAGGGAAAAGGATGTTTTCAGGAGGTGTAACTCAGCCAAACCCACCAGCCTTTTCTTGGTCTCTGGAGTTTCACATAATGTGGATGTGAGACCATACATTGTCCCCAGGCTTAGCGGAAAGGTCTGCAGTCTGCAGTGAAGCCTTAAACAAATCTATCCCACCCCTCCCCACAGTATCTGAGCCCCTCCCATGGCACTTAACAATTCATCTTCCCAGCTTATCTGTGGGGTAGTAATATTAGCTCCATTTTCCAGATTAGGTATCACTGCAAACATTTTTCTAATGTAAATTTACAGTCAAATAGCAAGGGCTGCAGCACACAGTGCCAATTTCTGGCCTTAGACAATGAAAATATTTGACACTGGAAGTCTTTCAGGATCTCATAAGGCCAATATATCCCTGGCCATTTTTCAGATGGACATAAAATGTTTTGTTATTGCAGAGTAGAAAAAAGTGTCAGCATTGTGAAAGTTAATGATCATATTTATTCATAGGCCTTTTCACCTATAAATAAAATACAGCCTTTTCATGCATTATAAACAGGGAAACAGTAAAAAATAAACTGCTCCCTCCTCAACAAACCCAAACCCACAACATGGCTGAATTCCTGGAGAGAAGGAATTAGGACTAATATGTTTCAGCATATGTCCAAAATCAGGCTCCTAAATCCAGATTTAGACACGTAAGCAGAAATGATCAGATTCCAAATCATTCTGGTCAACTGGAGCTCTCCCTGACTTCAGAGGGCTTTCTGGGTACTCAGGTCATATCCACTAATACATGTAAATATAGACTGAAGCGCCTAACTGAGGCAGCAAGGCATGAATATTCTGGCCTGGAGGCATTAAGGTACATGATATTGAGGAACAGTCTCCAGTGTATTTAGGGCCTGATGCAAAACCCACTGATTTCAATTTGCTTTGGATAAGGTGCCAGGAGGCAAGACCAGAAATCTAGTGTCCATCACAGTAACCAAATAAAAAGCCCCAGTGGAATGGTCTTGCGGCCCAAGCACAGGACCGAGGGGCAGGAGGTCTGCCTTCTCTTCTGCTCTGGATTGATCAGGTGTCACTCTGAGCTCAGTCCTGCGCCTAATTGAACCCCCTGGGCTCCCATTGAAGTCAATGGGAATTGAGTGTGTTTAAGGGATTTTGGAGTGGGTTGCTGGCCTATTCCCAGAATGGTGCAGGATGGAAAGGAGCTTTCCTGCAAGTCAATGGATGAGTTCCTGCTCCTGGGTTTGTTGTAATGTTAAGGACACATGGAGAACCATAGATCTTTTTTATTGACTCAGAATAAATAAAATTAGGCTCTTAAATCTGTGTTTAGGTACCTCAATAAATGGTCTAAATTTCAAAAGGGCCAAACACTTGGGAGTGCCAAGGCTCCGATGGAGCCAGTGGTAATGGGCGGATTGGACTAGAAAAGCTTGTATTTCAAACCCATGATCAAAACTCAGGATCCACTTCTCTCTCTCTCTCTCTCTCTCTCTCTCAGATTAGATACTGAGATGAAGTACTAACAGCACAGTTCTCAGGGATGCTTTGTGTGTGTGTGCATTCTACAAGAAGGATTACAGCTCCATCACATGCCTGTGTAGGGCAATTTTTGTTTTGCTACAAAATATGCACATTGATATAAAATTAGGTGTGACCCTTGAGCTCCTGCAGAGTGCTGACAAGGCCCATCACCTTGCAAAATTTGGGCACCCCTAAGAACGTGCAAGGTTCTCCTTGACATCTCACAAGGGGTAACCTGCTCTTTCTTACATGACTTGCAGCTTCCTCATCATTAGTGATGCTCTGGCATTAGCTGTGTGATCATGTGACTGTCTCCCTGGGACAGGAAATCAATTGGATTATACAGTGAACTTGAGCCTGCCCTGCTGTAAAAAAGGGGAGCAATTTATTGGTGCGTGATACCTATAATTAATAAACAGCTGTCAGATGCCAGTGGCTTAAGCAATGCTATCGATTTCCCCTCTCCACGAATTTTTCTTCAGTGTTTCAGTAGTTCTTCTCTCCCTCCCCTTCACTGATTTTATGTCCCCTTAATAACCTGACCAAAGCAGCGCTCAAGTGAGACTTGTCTGCAAAGAAAATGCCCATAATTGAAATGGAAAGTGAAGGTCAGTTGGCTCCCTAACTGCATTATACCCCAGGGACAATACCATTCACACATGTGATGAGGTGGGGTGGAGAGCACCAAACTCATGGTTTTCACTTCTCACCCAACCCTTTTTGTCCAGGCTCAGTTCGTGTGAGTTCACTCTTTCCCCCCAGCCCATCGTGCTTGACTCTGAGTGTAGGGTTTGCGCGATCTCTAGAATTCAAAGGAAACTCAGCTAAAAACTAGGGGCTGCTTGAGTTCAAGATAAAATCATGCAGAACCATTGAGGTTGCCTATCAACAATGCATAAACTGGCCTGAAAACTCAGCTGGAGGCTCACTCCAGCCTTGGCATAAGCTAGCTCTCTGAATTGGAAAAGTCCTGACTTTCATGGATGCTTCGCTCTGGAATGCCTGAAAGGGCCAATTTTTGCTTGAAATGGCCAGGGTTTTGAAGTGGCAATTGGGCCCCAGGCTGGGGGATGAGGGGGACTGTCCTAGAGTCATCTGTGCTCTAGTTTGCCAAAGACATCCTTTGCTTTCCCTGAGCTGGGGGGGATGAACACAGAGTCGGGACAGGCTGGAGTCTGTGTTGAGATCCGTCACGGAGGTGCAAAAGCCCTGTGCTCTGGGGACCCTGGCCAGAGTGCATGTAGGGGTCTGGAGTTGGGGTGTGAGACATTCTGGAACTTGGGGGAGCACCCTGTAATCCCCCATATTCCTCATCTGTATGTAATTGTGATGTTACATATAAAGCATGCCCTGTAAGGTATCAGGGGAAAGGTTATGATCTGCACAAAGTCATTTCTCTACGCATATGAAGTTATGAGAATTGTGTTGTATGGTTGTCATTATAACATGCTGTGAGTTGGGGAATCAGACAGATATTAGCTTCCCAGAGACAGCAGCAAGGAAAGTAACCAATGCCCGGGGAGGTGTCAAACAACCCATCACCAGCCATTGTCCAGCACTGAAGCTACAATTCAGTGACTCACCTGCATGAGGCCACATTAGGGGAATTGCTTAACCTTGCCTGGAGACTCAGCAATACCCACCCAGACATGCTTGGACTTGTGTTTTCCAAGCACATGGACTGAGGATATAAAACATACACACCCACATATGAGGCCTTTCTCCCTCACTCACCTACTCTGCAAGCAACAAGGACACTCTGAAGACTCCAACTGAGGGGACTGACCCAGATTTCAAGGGTGAAATCTGCATATTAAGGATTGCAGTATCCAGTGGAGTGAGAAACACTGCTTAGGGTATGGCTACACTTGGAATTTCAAAGCGCTGCCGCAGCAGCGCTTTGAAGTGTGAGTGTGGTCGGAGCGGCAGCACTGGGAGAGAGCTCTCCCAGCACTGCATGTAAACCACATCCTTTACGGGTGTAGCGTGCAGCGCCCAGCGCTGCCGCCCTAATTACACTGACGCTTTACAGTGCTGTATCTTGCAGCGCTCGGGGTGTTTTTTCACACCCCTAAGCGCGAAACTTGCAGTGCTGTAAAGTGTGAGTGTAGCCAAGGCCATAGTCTAGTTGTTGCCCAGTCTAATAGGGTTGAGACTTTAGACTGTGTGCTTATATTTTATTTCTTTTGGTAACTTACTCTGACTTTTTGGCTCTTACTTAAAATCTATCTGTTGTAGTCAAACTTGTTTTACTGGTTTTTTACCAGTGAGTTTGTATGAAGCGTGTGGCAAATCTACTCAGATTTTGTAAAGGCTGGTGTATGTCCACTTTCCATTGATGAATTGGTGAATCAATTAATAAATTTGCACTTCTCATCTTGAGCAGTACAAGATGGTATATTTCTGGGGTACAGTGCTGGGAGCTGGGGGGATTTGGCTCTGGTGCTTTTCTCATATTCTTTACAGCCCTGCGAGGGGCGAAGGTCCCAGAGCCTCAACTCCAGCTCGAGCTCAAATATCTACCCTGCAATTCTTGAGCCCCACAGCCCGAGCCAGGGGTCTTTGTTGCAGTGGAGACACTCCATTGATTCAATGGGAGCTGCACGTGTCTCTTCCCAACAACACAACCACACACCCACCTAGAGCTGCCTACACAGTTTTTCATCTGCAAATGTCAATTTGTCACAACCAAAACGTTTTTCAAAACCGTAACCTGTTTCCCCTAAGCGCCATCACTGTCACTGCCTCCTTTGCAGCCTTCTGATGACTCTCATCCTCCGTTGCTTTTGCTAAAATGCCCATAATCAAAAGGACATTTCTGAGTCAGGTCGAATGAAGCATTTTGTTCCCTGACGCTAAATGTTCTCTGGCGTTTGGATTTGCTGAACATTTCAAGAAGTTTTGTTTTCAGTTTGGGTGTGCAGGGAATGCAGTATTGGACTGTAGGAGCCAATGCCTCCCAGGAATGGATTTCTCCCAGCCTGGCTGGAGCTGAGTGCTCAGACTGCGTTCATGAGGTTATCAATCCTTTCCCAGTTGGCAGTGAAATAAACACATCTCAGAGACCCCAGGCTTCAGCCTGGTGCCCACTCACGCACTCCCAAAAGCCACAGACCAGCTCACAAGTATTTTGCAAGGCTCACTCAATGAATGTTGGTAACATTCTTTTCATCTCCTGGCTGGAAGGCAAAGCTGAGAGCTCCATAGACGTTAATACAAAGGGCAATCATTATTCCACAGATTCTGTTGTGTCAGAATAGCAGCAGAGAACAGTTTCCACTCCTGCTTCAGAACAGAGATTATTGTGCCCAAGAGACCATGAAGGAGAAACTCTCTCAACAGTATTTCTAGTGTTCTCTGCAGTCTGTTCTTGCCGCTGTCCTGATATGTGTAAGTCATGTTTCACTATAAATCCAGACCCGGTACATCTATCACATGTGAGTGGACATGTGGCCTGTGCTCTCTGGAAATTCACTGAGAACAATGTATTTGCACTGTCGGATGGCATCCTATAATGGGATTGTGATATTCCATAACCTGTTGTTTTCTATTTGTGACTATGATGGATTTCATGGCTAGGGAGGCTGCCAAGAGAACTGCTGAGCTTAGGGGACATTCTGCCTGAGAACTTTCTTCAACTATTGAGTGATGATTCAGATAGAGTGGAAATGACTGCTCAGAGCTGCTTACAGCTGGTTGCCAAATGTCATTAAGTCCAAACCTGGCTAAGTATTATGCTTTAAAATACTACATGCAATGCAAATAGCTAATGAAGAACAATACAGGCAAGAAACACAAGCAGTGTTTACAGCCAAAGTTATTGTATATAGATTCATAGACTCTAGGACTGGAAGGGACCTCGAGAGATCATCGAGTCCAGTCCCCTGCCCTCATGGCAGGGCCAAATACTGTCTAGACCATCCCGGATAGACATTTATCTAACCTACTCTTAAATATCTCCAGAGATGGAGATTCCACAACCTCCCTAGGCAATTTATTCCAGTGTCCAACCACCCTGACAGTTAGGAACTTTTTCCTAATGTCCAACCTAAATCTCCCTTGCGAAGATGGGATGTCATCAGGAAGGCTTTACCATCCTGTGGATGAGGAAGCCATTCGAGGAAGGACTGCTAGGCAGAGATGGCATTCACCCTTCGAGGAGGGAAAGACCTATTTGCACACAGGCTGGCTAACCTAGTGAGGAGGGCTTTAAACTAGGTTCGATGGGGACAGTGAGCAAAGCCACAGGTAAGTGGGGAACATTGAAGATCTGGGAGATGGGTTGGAAACAAGAGGAGCGGTGACTATAATGTCAGAGACAAAAGGAGGGTCAGGGCAAAAACTGGGAGGCAAGATCAAACCAGTATCTCATATGCTTATACACAAATGTTGAGAAGTATGGGTAATAGCAGGAAGAATGGAAGTGCTAATAAATAAATACAACTATGACATGATGGCATCATGAAACTTGGATGGGATTACACATGATTGGAATGTTGTGTGGATGGGTATAGTATTGCTCAGGAAGGATAGACGGGGAAAAAGGAGAGAGGTTGCCTGTATATTAAAAATGTTACCACTTTGGACTGAGGTGGAGAGGACATGGAGACGGAATGTTGAGAGTCTCTGTGTTAAGATAAAAGGGGTAACAAACAAGGGTTGATGTTCGTGATAGGAGTCTACTATAGGCACCTACAGGTGGAAGAGTGGATGAGGCTTTTTTTAAACAATACAAATCATCCCAAAGCCATAGATTTGGTGGTGATGGGGGACTTACTATCCAAGATATATGTTGGAAGAATAACCCGCGGGCAAACGACTAATCAATAAGTTCCCTGGACTGGCATGCAGACAACTTTTTATGTTCAGAAGGTTGAAAAGTACTAGGAGAAGCTGTTCTAGACTTGATTTTAAACAGACAGGGAGAAACTTGTGAGCATCTAAAGTAGAAGAAACTGGTGAAAGTTGATCATTAACATCATAGAGTTTGCAATTCTAGGAAGGGTAGAATGGGAGTTACGCAAATAGAGACCTAGATTTCAGACAGAGCGGATTTTGGTAAGCTCAGAGCTGATAGTAAGGTCCCATGGAGAATCAAGACGAAGGGGAAAAACAACTGGGAGAGTTTGCAGTTTTTCAAAGGACACTTAATAAGGGCCCACAAAAGCAAGGCTATTCGATGGGAGAAGATAGAAAATGTGGCAAAAAGCCAACCTTGCTAACACAAGACTGCAACCCACAAAATAAAAAGAGTCATATAAAACGGCAACTAGGTCAATTACAAAGAAGAATATAGGCAAACAACACAGGAATCAAGAGCAATAGACAGGCAAACACAAAAATTGCTCAAAACTACTAGGGAATAAAGGGACCACACAAGAAGACTTTTTTTCAATACCTTAGAAGCGAAGAGGAAGACCAAGGACAGGGTAGGCCACACTGCCAGTGGGGGAAAAAGCGAAACTTGAAATGGCAGAGATGCTCTAATGACTTTTTGTTCGGTCTTCACTATGGCAGAGATGCTTAATGACTTCTTTGTTTCGGTCTTCACTGAGAAGTCTGAAGGAATGTCTAACATAGTGAATGCTTATGGGAAGGGGTAGGTTTAGAAGATAAAATAAAAAAAGAAGCAAGTTAAAAATCACTTAGAAAAGTTAGATGCCTGCAAGTCACCAGGCCTGATGAAATGCATCCTAGAATACTCAAGGAGTTAATAGAGGAGGTATCTGAGCCTCTAGCTATTATCTTTGGAAAGTCATGGGAGACGGGAGAGATTCCAGAAGACTGGAAAAGGGCAAATATAGTGCCCATCTATAAAAAGGGAAATAAAAACAACCCAGGAAACTACAGACCAGTTAGTTTAACTTCTGTGCCAGGGAAGATAATGGAGCAAGTAATTAAAGAAATCATCTGCAAACACTTGGAAGGTGGTAAGGTGATAGGGAATAGCCAGCATGGATTTGTAAAGAACAAATCGTGTCAAACCAATCTGATAGCTTTCTTTGATAGGATAATGAGCTTGTGGATAAGGGAGAAGCGGTGGATGTGGTATACCTAGACTTTAGTAAGGCATTTGATACGGTCTCGCATGATATCTTATCGATAAACTAGGCAAATACAATTTAGATGGGGCTACTATAAGGTGGGTGCATAACTGGCTGGATAACCGTACTCAGAGAGTAGTTATTAATGGCTCCCAATCCTGCTGGAAAGGTATAACAAGTGGGGTTCCGCAGGGGTCTGTTTTGGGACCGGCTCTGTTCAATATCTTCATCAACGACTTAGATGTTGGCATAGAAAGTACGCTTATTAAGTTTGCAGACGATACCAAACTGGGAGGGATTGCAACTGCTTTGGAGGACAGGGTCAAAATTCAAAATGATCTGGACAAATTGGAGAAATGGTCTGAGGTAAACCGGATGAAGTTCAAAAGACAAATGCAAAGTGCTCCACTTAGGAAGGAACAATCAGTTTCACACATACAGAATGGGAAGAGACTGTCTAGGAAGGAGTATGGCAGAAAGAGATCTAGGGGTCATAGTGGACCACAAGCTAAATATGAGTCAACAGTGTGATACTGTTGCAAAAAAAGCAAACGTGATTCTGGGGATGCATTAACAGGTGTGTTGTAAACAAGACACGAGAAGTCATTCTTCCGCTCTACTCTGCGCTGGTTAGGCCTCAACTGGAGTATTGTGTCCAGTTCTGGGCACCGCATTTCAAGAAAGATGTGGAGAAATTGGAGAGGGTCCAGAGAAGAGCAACAAGAATGATTAAAGGTCTTGAGAACATGAGCTATGAAGGAAGGCTGAAAGAATTGGGTTTCAGTCGTGCTCAGCATCGCCTATGTTTACTGTTTGCAAAATGCCTTAGTGTCGAGATATAGTGGATTCCAGCTCTCTATCTCTGGCTACGTAATTATGGTTAACTTGAGGTCTATGGGAGGGTGGCGAGAGTGAATGGTGATCTATGGAGCGGATGAGGTTCGACGACAGTCAATGGCCTCGCGCATAGAGAGCGACTCTATTTCCATGGTGTTGTTTTAACGGAGCCTCCTTCACTCTGTGGCTGCCCTATCCACATGTGTGGGAAGATATCATGCATGTGAGGTCCTCTTCAGAGCTCTATGTCATCCGTAGTTCTAGTTCTTTGTGGAGACTTTTGAGCGAGGCCAGGTATACAGTCTACGTCGTGTAGGATGCAGTTTATGTGACTGCAGAGTGGTGGAGTTATTCGATCGACAGCGTCACGGTCGGGTGAGAGTTTGCCTTTGTATTGTTTGAGCAAGTCTGAGAAATTAGGCCAAGGCAGTGAACCGAACTCTAGGCCTTGTCTGCTCAGGGGTCGGGCAATTTGACGTGTCACTGTGTGCGCTTTTTTGATAGGAGTATGAAGCGCACACTCGCGAGTGTGAATCTATAATCGTAATTGCGAGTGGTAGAGGTGTACGCGAGGCGTACAAGCGCACTCCATTATCTTGTATGTCGCCGTAGGTGAGTCGACGCTTTATGGAACTCTGGTGCAAATGTTGTAGCCGGCAGGTTCCTGGCAGTAAAATATACTTCTTTTGGGGGCTTTGTCCACGATGACATTGGGTCATCCACTATTTATGCTCCTTCTGGGTCTTATTAGAGCCATCTTATAGGGGTGACTACACTCTTATGCGCATCAAGCACTACTCAGGTAGGTCTTGCGCACGCTTCCACGTTATTTCATACAGACATTCTCCTCAGTCGTTGCCAAGACTCTTAGGAAACACTCAAAGCCATTCATCAATCACAGTGTAGGTGCTCTGGCCCAGTTTAGACTTACCCTCCCTTAGAGATATTAAGAGAACTCTTGGCCATGCTCGCGATCTTTTAAGCTGGTCACTACTTTAAAGGCTGTGTGATTGAAGTTCTATTCGCGCACTCCCATGTCTAACGTCCAATGAGATGAAAGTACTTAGGCGTCATCCCGCATATCGCATTCCGTACATCACGTGTCTCTAACCGTATAACGCACTGCATCGTATACTTTCTGGAGGAGAGGACCTAATCCAGCTACTAGCAGAACGCGCGATCTTAATCTACAATCAGGCTTAGAGCGAGCGATCCCACTGTCTGCGTGATCGTACTCTTTTGACATCTATGAGATCGTCTCTTCTGCGCCTTCGAGGTGTGAGTCCAAACGCTTGTGAGCGCGATACCTCGAGATTATCGGAGAACGCTTGGAACTGTCGGAGGGAACGCCTAGTGCTGAGGGAATTTACCAGCTATCTCCACTACGTCTCCCTATCCTTTCTCTCCGCTGTTGGTTAGATGAGTCAACACACGCCTGCCTGCAGTGCTAGAGAGCATCCAGAGCATATCCTCTGCCTCCGCCCGGGTCGAGGGTGCTCGAGGTACTTAGCCATCAGACTACCCACTTGATGCAAGGTGGTCTAGCAGCACACAGCTTCTTTTTGTCGACTTTTATTTAGTATTACGAGACAGAGAATGAGCATTATTCTGATGATCACGGCGATGACACTACTTACGACGGATGCTATCATGGATAACACAGAATTATGAAATAGATACAAACACAGCTTATAACGCGATAATCAAGGTACACTTGTAACCCATTTCCAGCCGCTATCAGCTTAAACACTCACATCAGCAAATCACATATACATGGCATGATATAAAAGCTCGAAATCTGATTATTTGCCTAACTCCGTCTCAAATGTGCGATAGTTGTAAGGACGAAGCTGGAGGAGGCAAAGACTATCTGCAAGGAGGACGGGAACGAGGACATAGACCACGAGAGTGTGAAGGATCCCCATTGCGAGGCAGATCATATACGTCCTCAAATAGACCAGCCGAGTGAGGCCAGACAGACCAGCGCTTAGCGCTATATATCGAGGCACCTCTCCCAGTAGCCTTCGAGATTAGATACTAGTTTTCTGATTGAAGTTGGCACTGAACACTAAGCACAGACTTGGTGGGATCGCCCGCATTGTGTTTTTTGAGGATCGGCTCGTGCCGGGATCTTGATGCGCAGTTGTGGCTGCAAACTTTCGCCTTTAATAAGGATGTATAAAGAGCACTTCTAGAACTAATATGACGACATGCTCTTTCACCACTTGTCAGCCTTAAATACGTTAATGACCACAACTCCACGATAACAATAACATGAGAGCATGGTTCCTCTCACTAGGTAGGAAGAGAGTCGCAGTGGGCAGAGAGCCGCCTCAATGTGGAAGCTTTCGCAACACAGCAACAGCTTACTCTCGCTGCAGGTCAGTCTCTGGCGAATTCAATTTTGGAGTTGAGCGACAATCTACTGTGGGGCTGCAGTGATGCACGAGGTTAGCGAAGACGATCAGTAAGGCGCGCTGCAAGCTCATCGACACAGGTTGCTCCGTTGGAAGCGCGCAGCTGTGATTATGTTAGGAGGCAGTGTGGGTCTTTGATTGAGCCTGAACAAGCCCCGCAGAAATTGGAGATGTGTTTGTTCCTGTATAACTGGGGTTGGTGGTCTGCCCTATAATTGAATGGGGACACCGCTATTATCTGCTATCTTGGGCTCTCAGAAACACCCCAAGCCGCATCCCAGTTAACGTGAACCGCAAAGGCGGTTAGTTGTCAATGCGTGCTGCAAGCACTGGTGGATCACAAGGGACTTCACAACATCCACGTGGATGGCCAGGAAGGGTTCATGACGCTCGCATCTCAGGAGCATATCTTTAAACGGCTGCAGCAAGGATTAACTTCTCAGACAAAAATAACCGTGGGAGCTGGGTATTCACACTCTCACGAAGCTCACGGCTCCCATAAAACCTCTGTTAGTCTATAAGGGTGCCACAGGATTCTCTGCTTGGCTTTCACAGATGCCAGACTAACATGGCTACCCTCTGAACCGAACCTGAGTGCTTATAGTTATCCGGGGTGGGACTCTCACGCGATCGCTTCGATTGCCAGGCTCATGAAGCCTATAGACGTGCGCAGGCTGGACAGTGGTAGGATCCTGAATGTCTAACCTAGCAATGGCTCGAGGCATAGGTTGCTGTTAGTTTGTATTGATGGAGTAGCATAGCATTACAAGATGCCCATGTATGGACGGCGTTTTTAGAGAGGAACTACTCGTGCTATGGATTGGACCAAGATAGAGGAATCCTCATGTTGAGTGGTTTTTCAGGAGGCACCGTTGCTAGCTGAGCCGTCAATTGACCATCTGCCCAGCGTGAGAGGCTTTCTCCATGTAGACTCTCTGCTGCTCAGTGCTGCAAAACAAGTGGGTAAAACGGTTTTTTTAGCCAAATGTGATCATTCCGTACGACTCACCTCAATTGAGCGGATCGCTGATCATGCTAGTGGCACTCTGCCACATCCGGCATCTATCGCATTGTTGTTCGCTATAGCGCATGCTGAGACGGGGTGAAGACATTTTGACAATCCGGCTGGATGGGAAGCCGCAATTCGAGGCAGAAGATTTATACAGGCTAATATTGGCTCGCGAGTAATGGAGCGAGTCGCGCGAGGAGAGCCACGCTGGCCCGATTCGAGAGGCGATTGTAGTCTAAAGAGCAACGCTTTCTTCCGATCTGCTCGCCTGAGCGCATTGTACATGAACTTGCTGAAGCCACGGCTTGCCTAGAGAGAGCCTCCTCTGTGAGCTCGCAGTTGCTCTCGCAGCATCGGCCCAAACCTCGTGGAGCAGTAGGCTCGTACGGTGGGGTTCTGTTTGCTTTCGCTATGTTGTATCTGAACCCCTCGCACCGTTGGGAGTATGGGCTGAGTATGTGTTCTCAGCTGGTGGAGCTAGTGAGCAGCCTCTTGCCTCGGCAACTGCGCTCGCCTCGTGCTCATTGATTACAGGTTGCGAGGGCTAGGGGATATAGTGCCCAATTCACGTTGTTGCGTTTTACGATATTCTAGTGGTAATATTAGTGGCCATGTAAACACCTCATATTTATGCGCACTCCTTCTATGTCGGTAGATGAAAGACCAGGTTGGTGTATATTTTCACCTTATCGTACTTTTTCGCTGTAGATGATGCAGGAATAACGCTTGTTGACGCTGCTCCTCCCTTATGATCAGACTGCTGAGTAGCATATTCATCTACTTATACCAGATGTTACTGAGCCGCTCACTCCTAGATGACGCATCACAGAGGCACAAGTGACGAACGACAACGGAGGAGGAGAGATAATCAGATGTATGAGTGAGATCTCGCTGTGTCCTTTTTGTTATTCGAGTATCGAGAATCAACACTCCGGATTACAGGAGTGGAGGGCCTGTGGTGTTGCGACAGGGAAGGATATGATGGAAGAAGAGTCGCGGATGTGTATCTCTTTACAATGCATATATTGACTTTTATGACTTCACTGCCTAGGAGAGATTTGGAATTTCTTTCTCTAAGTTAACACGTAACTACTCGCTTGGGAGAGTTATAATTTCGCAAGATCGCCAAACCTGTATCAAAGGCCGGAGGGGTGTGGGTCTTGCCGTTACACCTCGTGACGTATAAGTGCTCATTTACACGCTGCGGCAGGTGTTCACAGGGGGAAGCTCGGATAATTTAGAGTGCGAACACGCCGTATCCTTTTCTTCTGTTGTGCCTGTGCACTGGATTATCGCGCAGTGTTTTCAATAGGCTTCTCGCATGAGTTGCTGCGAGCGTGCTAGAACGACGAGTTGGCCTTGCGGTGTCTCCTCTAACGCGCGCTGCGTCTTCTCCGCCTCGCTCACTTGTGCTAACGGTCAAGCGCGACCGAGAGTGCGTTTGCCATCAGCCCTCCCACATTCAGCCATAAATGTCTCCGTCCCTAGTCATGCTCTCCTATTGAAGGTTATTGTGCAGAGACCCACATCAGCAAGCAGCAAATGATGAGCGAGACGCGCGCTTCTTGAGATCACCGTTGGTTGCTTGATAGGCTGAGGTCTGGAAGCGCGCAGTATAGGGAGAGCTATACTTAGATTTACCGCATTGATATCTCTTTAACTGCGGCCTATATATTCACACTCGTAAGCCAAGATCCCAAGTCCGTACAACTCTAGTTCTCAGCTTGATTTGGAGACCAGCTTCCTACGACCTATCCATGGTTCCGACTGGCTGTCACTGCAGTGATACATGGGCTGTATCGAGGCAATGAGCCACTCACAGAGGGTTATGCGTGTCGGGATCCGGCCTGGATGTATGACTTATGTAGGCTTAGCTTGGTATCAGAGGGTGGTAGGCCAATAGTTTACGTGATACTGTGGATCCTCGTGAAAGCTTAGTAAGAGATTTCCAGTATTGAGAGACTATCATATTAATACGATCCTCATATCAATTGAAGTTATTTGAAGGAGTCGTGTCAAGCAGCAGCATGTCTCATAGTGGGTGAATACCCACATCTTTCTGCCCACAGCGATTATTCTGGCGTCTGGGCTAGGGCGAGTCGATAGTGCTCTCTGTTGGCTGAGGCATATGTCCAGGCTATATATACACCGCTTAGCTGAGCTAGTGCTGCCTGCACAGTACTAGTCCCGAAGTACGGCGAGGTGTTAAGCCCCTTCCTGAGCCCATTGCAGCACGAGAGATGAGTTCACGCGGATCGTCGCTGAATGCTAAATCCACCGCACGTGCTTTCGACGACTATTCTCCATTTTGGCAAAAGTGTACTGCCCTATTTGCGCGGTACGCCTGCTACTTGGGTGAGGCACCTATCTAGATTATTGAGCTGGGGGGCTCAAGATAGGAGGAATATAGGGTTCTCTTCGCGGCCAAGGATTGTCTGTCTGCTTGATAGACACGACCTGAGCCTAAGGATGTCTTGCTGTGATAAGAGAGGGGCTCTACGGGGCATTGTGCATGCAAGCCATAAATCACTATCACCTATATAGAGCCTAGAGTGATCACCGGGATTATCGTCACATATTCGATCAATTGTTTTTAATTCGTCCGGGATAACAAGCTATCTATTGAATCGTGGGCTTTTTGTCTGCATACACTCGCACACTCCGACAGCCACACCGCATATTAAGATTTGGCACCGCTAGCATCCATTGACTGCTCCAACGGACATGGATCGGTTAGGCATGTGTACTGTTGCAAGCTAGTTCAGAGGGGAGGTTGCAGCCTATTGCGTGAACTTATTGTTTCCGCTCTGCGTCCGAGCGTGTTGTACGCGCTGCTCTCATGTTTTCCGTGGAATATGGCGTTTCAGGGAAGGGGAAAGCATGTCACAAGTTCAAAGATAGTGCATCTTGACTATGCGAAAGTTTTCGAGCCACTGCGAATCGTCCAACACACGTTAAAACAATCGGTCCCACCAGTGCTGCTGCATTGTTTCCGTGCCCAAATTCCGGCATTCAATGGGTAGAAAGATGCCTCAGTATAATAGCAAGTTAAGCTTCCAAAACGCCACTGGGGGCCAGACGTGTGATATGGTAGTAATTCTGTCCTTCTCCATGTCTCCATCACATTCGCTAGTCCTACCAGTTGCGCCGCTACAGTCCAGATCAGCTGCGCTCCTCACTCTCGCCTCCTGCCTTTGCAGTTCATATGTTCAGTATCAGTAGCAGGCCAACGAGAGTATCGCGAGGTGATTGACAATCGGGTCAGGATAACCGTTAGGTGATCCCTTCAGGTGTCCATGAACCTTGTCTGAGTGCTGATGGGCGTTCGCCTCAATGCACACTTCCCGCGAAAAAGGCGCCAAAGACCGTTGGTCTGCTGCCTTCACAAAGGGGCACGGGGTGAGGCCTGTACCCAGTCACCACCCCGGGGCAATGGTCTTTATGCCCCATCGTAGGCACTGACCTGCTATCTCAAACACGGAGAGGTTGTGTACAACTATGGGATAGCTGAGGAACACACCTACCACAGTGGCACCGCTACCTAGAAAATCGATGGTAACTTTGAACCATGATGGAAACCGCAAACAATCGATGTCGTGATCCCACTGTGGACGCTGCTACCAACCCGATTTTTTACCTAGTGATCTGTTTTGTAATCCGGATTAAGCTAATTCGAAGTAATCGTGCAGTGTAAGACGTACCCATAGTCATAATATCATATGGATGATGACGCAATACTTTCCATTCTATTAGTAACAGAGGAGGAGGCCTAAAAACAGCCCCTATTAAAGTTTAGACCTTTAAAATCAGCAATGGCCAGATCTCTTAAATCTCTAGGAGGTAAGTTAACTGGCGAGGAGGCTCACTGGATTATTAATGATTGAGTTTTTAATAAGTCTTGGAACACCTGGAGAAATTCCAGAAGACTGAAGACAAGCTCATGTTGTGGCAATGTTTAAAATGGATAAATAGGAGGACCCAGGTATATATAGGCCTGACAGTCTGACATTGACTTCCCAGGTAAGATAATGGAGTGGCTGATACTGGATTTAATTAATACAGAAATTAAAAAGGAGGGTGTGACCCATATAAGCCTCTCAAAGCCCCCTGGCAAATGTTCACTGCTGTAAACTACAAACGCTAGCCAGGCCTGACAAACTCACTGCACACAACACTCACTAGGATCATAATAGTTATCCATAGACTCTAAGGACTGGAAGGGACCTCAAGAGGTCATCGAGTCCAGTCCCCTGCTCTCATGGCAGGACCAAATAACTGTCTACGACCATCCCGCATAGACAGTTTATCTAACCTACTCTTAAATATCTCCAGAGATAGAGATTCCACAATCTCCCTAAGCAATTTATTTCCAGCGTCTAGCCACCCTGACAGTTAGGAACTTTTTCCTAATGTCCAACCTAAATCTCCCTTGCTGCAGTTTAAGCCCATTGCTTTCTTTGGTTCTATCATTAGAGGCTAAGGTGAACAAGTTTTCTCCCTCCTCCTGATGACACCCTTTTAGATACCTGAAAACTGCTATCATGTCCCTCTCAGTCTTCTCTTTTCCAAAACTAAAGAAACCCAATTCTTTCAGCCTTCCTTCATAGCTCATGTTCTCAAGACCTTTAATCATTCTTGTTGCTCTTCTCTGGACCCTCTCCAATTTCTCCACATCTTTCTTGAAATGCGGTGCCCAGAACTGGACACAATACTCCAGTTGAGGCCTAACCAGCGCAGAGTAGAGCGGAAGAATGACTTCTCGTGTCTTGTTTACAACACACCTGTTAATGCATCCCAGAATCACGTTTGCTTTTTTTGCAACAGTATCACACTTATTGACTCATATTTAGCTTGTGGTCCACTATGACCCCTAGATCTCTTTCTGCCATACTCCTTCCTAGACAGTCTCTTCCATTCTGTATGTGTGAAACTGATTGTTCCTTCCTAAGTGGAGCACTTTGCATTTGTCTTTTATTGAACTTCATCCGGTTTACCTCAGACCATTTCTCCAATTTGTCCAGATCATTTTGAATTTTGACCCTGTCCTCCAAAGCAGTTGCAATCCCTCCCAGTTTGGTATCGTCTGCAAAACTTAATAAGCGTACTTTCTATGCCAACATCTAAGTCGTTGATGAAGATATTGAACAGAGCCGGTCCCAAAACAGACCCCTGCGGAACCCCACTTGTTTATACCTTTCCAGCAGGATTGGGAGCCATTAATAACTACTCTCTGAGTACGGTTATCCAGCCAGTTATGCACCCACCTTATAGTAGCCCCATCTAAATTGTATTTGCCTAGTTTATCGATAAGGATATCATGCGAGACCGTATCAAATGCCTTACTAAAGTCTAGGTATACCACATCCACCGCTTCTCCCTTATCCACAAGGCTCGTTATCCTATCAAAGAAAGCGATCAGATTGGTTTGACATGATTTGTTCTTTACAAATCCATGCTGGCTATTCCCTATCACCTTACCACCTTCCAAGTGTTTGCAGATGATTTCTTTAATTACTTGCTCCATTATCTTCCCTGGCACAGAAGTTAAACTAACTGGTCTGTAGTTTCCTGGGTTGTTTTTATTTCCCTTTTTATAGATGGGCACTATATTTGCCCTTTTCCAGTCTTCTGGAATCTCTCCCGTCTCCCATGACTTTCCAAAGATAATAGCTAGAGGCTCAGATACCTCCTCTATTAACTCCTTGAGTATTCTAGGATGCATTTCATCAGGCCCTGGTGACTTGCAGGCATCTAACTTTTCTAAGTGATTTTTAACTTGCTCTTTTTTTTATTTTATCTTCTAAACCCTACCCTTCCCATAAGCATTCACTATGTTAGACATTCCTTCAGACTTCTCAGTGAAGACCGAAACAAAGAAGTCATTAAGCATCTCTGCCATTTCCAAGTTTCCTGTTACTGTTTCTCCCTCCTCACTGAGCAGTGGGCCTACCCTGTCCTTGGTCTTCCTCTTGCTTCTAATGTATTGATAAAAAAGTCTTCTTGTTTCCCTTTATTCCCATAGCTAGTTTGAGCTCATTTTGTGCCTTTGCCTTTCTAATCTTGCCCCTGCATTCCTGTGTTATTTGCCTATATTCATCCTTTGTAATCTGACCTAGTTTCCATTTTTTATATGACTCCTTTTTATTTTGTAGGTCATGCAAGATCTCGTGGTTAAGCCAAGGTGGTCTTTTGCCACATTTTCTATCTTTCCTACCCATCGGAATAGCTTGCTTTTGGGCCCTTAATAGTGTCCCTTTGAAAAACTGCCAACTCTCCTCAGTTGTTTTTCCCCTCAGTCTTGATTCCCATGGGACCTTACCTATCAGCTCTCTGAGCTTACCAAAATCTGCCTTCCTGAAATCCATTGTCTCTATTTTGCTGTACTCCCTTCTACCCTTCCTTAGAATTGCAAACTCTATGATTTCATGATCACTTTCACCCAAGCTTCCTTCTACTTTCAAATTCTCAACGAGTTCCTCCCTATTTGTTAAAATCAAGTCTAGAACAGCTTCCCCCCTAGTAGCTTTTTCAACCTTCTGAAATAAAAAGTTGTCTGCAATGCAGTCCAGGAACTTATTGGATAGTCTGTGCCCCGCGGTGTTATTTTCCCAACATATATCTGGATAGTTGAAGTCCCCCATCACCACCAAATCTGGGCTTTGGATGATTTTGTTAGTTGTTTAAAAAAAGCCTCATCCACCTCTTCCACCTGGTTAGGTGGCCTGTAGTAGACTCCTAGCACAACATCACCCTTGTTTTTTACCCCTTTAGCCTAACCAGAGACTCTCAACACTTTCCGTCTCCTATGTCCATCTCCACCTCAGTCCAAGTGTGTACATTTTTAATATATAAGGCAACACTCCTCCTCCCTTTTTCCCCTGTCTATCCTTCCTGAGCAAACTATACCCATCCACACCAACATTCCAATCATGTGTATTATCCCACCAAGTTTCAGTGATGCCAACAATGTCATAGTTGTATTTATTTATTAGCACTTCCAGTTCTTCCTGCTTATTACCCATACTTCTCGCATTTGTATATAGGCATCTAAGATACTGGTTTGATCTTGCCTCCCAGTTTTGCCCTGACCCTCCTTTCTCTCTGCCATTATAGCCCACGCTCCCTCTTGTTTCCGACCCATCTCCCAGGTCTTCCATGTTCCCCACTTACCTGTGGGCTTTGCTCACCTGTCCCGTCGAACCTAGTTTAAAGCCCCTCACTAGGTTAGCCAGTCTGTGTGCAAATAGGGTCTTTCCCCTCCTCGAAAGGTGAACGCCATCTCTGCCTAGCAGTCCTTCCTCGAATAGCATCCCGTGGTCGAGGAAGCCAAAGCCCTCCTGGCGACACCATCTTCCAGCCAGGCATTCACCTCCATGATGCATCTGTCTCTGCCCGGGCCCCTACCTTTGACAGGAAGAATCGAAGAGAATACCACCCGTGCTCCAAACTCCTTCACCCATACTCCCAGAGCCCTGTAGTCACTCTTGATCCGCTCAGCGTCACACCTCGTATTACCATTTGTGCCCACATGGATGTGTAGCATGGGGTAGTAGTCAGAAGGCCGGATAATCCTCGACAATGCCTCTGTAACATTTCGGATATGGTCCCCTGGCAAGCAGCGTACCTCCTGAGATGAAATATCAGGGCGACAGATGGGCACCTCCGTCCCCCTCAGCAGAGTGTCTCTGACCACCACTACCCTACGTCTCCTATTTTCAGTGGTGGCAGCAGACCTCCCAGCCTTAGAGGTACGAGGCTTCTCCTCCTTTCCTGTAGGGGGTGATTCCTTCTCTCCTGTATCAAGAAGAGCATAATGGTAATTATTATAATTATGTTTATATATATATAACGTTGTAGTAAATAAAACACAAGATGGAGTTTTAATGGGTGGCTGCTACAAACCATCAAATCACACTAGGGAACAGGAGGATCTGCTCCTTTTGCACATGCTGTAGGTCTCACGCTGCCAGTACTAAAACATCTTAGGAAATTCTCATCTATAATATTTAGAAATTCCAAACTCAAAGTGTTGCATCCAATACAGGAGAATTCTATATTAGACTCTGTCTTGACAAATGAAGAGGAACTGACCACCAAATTAAAAAGGAATGGTACCTTCTGTATAAATGATCATGATTTAATCACATTTATAATATGCAAACAGAATAATGCCCAGACCAGTGATACATATACTTGGTACTTTAAAAGGGCCAGTTTCATACAGCTGAAAACAATTATGAGCCAAATCAGCTGTGAGGAAGAATTTAATCAGAAAAATGTGAAAGGTAATTGAGACTTGATTGCCAGATTGAGGCTTTTTGGGCATCTCACAAAGTGTTCTTAATCAAGGAAGAAGGTCACATGGGTTGTGATGTGGGGTACCTGGCCCGTCGTGGCCCTTTGCTGGAGGGCCTGTGGTCCTACTACTCCCTGCCCCAGAAGAAGAGCCCAGAAGGTGGCTTCTCAAGGTCTGTCTAGAAAGGTGGCATGGAAGCAGCCAATCAGAGGCCAGCTGGCTCAAATAAAAGCAGCTGCAGGGGCTGAGTGGGTCAGTGCCTGGCTGGGACTAGCATGGCTGGTAAGAAAGGGGTTCCTCTTGGGTCAAAGGAGATCAATGGGCTGCATTTACTGGACCTGTGAACTGTAACCCTAAGGTAACAGGCTCAGTTAAAGTGACTGGGTGGGAGGAAGCCCAGGGAAAACAGCAGCAACTAATTAAAGGAAGCAATATGTGGCTGCTGCTTATACGGTCCCTGGGCTGGAACCTGGACTAGTGGGTGGGTCTAGGTTCCCCCACTGGCAAAATGGCCTAAGCCCCTAGAAGGGGACAAAGCTCCATTGGGAAGCCTGAGTGAAAGGTGGGATTTAAAGGGCCCAGAGATGGGGCTGAAAACCCTGCTGAGGGCTGACAGTTTGCTGAATCTCTTCCAGGATAGCAAAGAGTTCATTCATATTGAGTATGTGACTTGGCCTCAGGCCTGACCTACTGAAGACCTTCCTAGCAAGGTCAGCAACCTATGGGGGATGCCAGGAGTGGAAAAAATAGGGGCCATTCACCTCTTGAGTGCCTCCTATCACATTATTTAAAAAATGAAGTTGGTTTAGAGAGTCAATGAAGGCAGCTATAACATAACAAATGTAAAGGGCAGGCTGATAGAAATGAATATAAATCAAAGCTAGGAGTTGTAGCAAATTGATAAGGGAAGCAAAGAGATGCAAAAAGGCATCTAGGGCCAGCAGAGTAAAGGACGATAACGAAGAGTTTGGGCATATATTAGGAACAAAAAGAATCCTAATAATGGTATTAGTACACTACTAGATAGAAATGGTAGGTTTAACAATAATTATTCAGAAAAAGTTTAATAAAATTGTTCTATAGTTTGGAAAAACAGATGTAACAACACTTTCTATTGTACTAGCATCTCAGGAGGAAGTTAAATAGCAGCTACTAAAATTAGACACTTTCAAATCAGCAGGTCCAGAGACCCTGCATTCAAGAATTTTAAAAGAGCTGGCTGAGGAGCTTGCTTGACCATTATTGATTTTCAATAAGTCCTGGAGGACTGGAAAAGATCCAGAAGCTGGTTGAAAGCTAAATTATAGGTCTGGCATTGATCCTGTGCAACAAAATGGAGTGGCTGATATGGGAATCTATTAATAAAGAATTAAAGGAGGGTAAGATAACTAAACCTATGTTGATTGGCATTGTAGAAAACAAGTCTTGTCAAAATAACTTTCTATTGGTTTTTGATGAGACTACAAATGTAGTTGAGAATGGTAATAGTGTTGAAGTACAGTAATATACTTGGACTTTTGGAAGGCATTTGACTTGGTACTGCATGACATTTTGATTACAAAGACCTAGAACAATAAAATTAACTTTACATGGATTAAAAGCTGCCTGATGAGTCTCAATGTAACTGTAAATGGAGAATCATCACTGAGCAGGTGTTTTTTAGTGGGGTCTTACAGGGATTGATTCTTGGCCCTATGTTAATTAACACTTTCATTAATGAGCTGAAAGAAAACAATCATAACTGAAGTTTGCAGATGAGACAAACGGCAGGTCACTGACACAGAATGATCTGGATCACTTAGTGAGATGGGCACAAGCAAGCAATGAGTTTTAATAAGGCTAAATGTAGACACCTAGGAACAAAAAGCATAGGCCATATATACAGGTTGGGGGACTCTATCCTGGGAAACAGTGACTCTAAAAAAGACTTTAGGGTTTATGGTGGATAATCAACTGAACATGTGTGAGATGCTGTGGCCAAAAGGGCTAATAAAATCCTTGGATGCATAGACAAGGGAATGCAAGCAGGAGTAGAGAGGGGTTATTTTGCCTCTATATTTGGCACTGGTATAACCACTGCTGGAATCCTGTGTCCAGTTCTGGTATCAACACTTCAAGAAGAATGTTGATAAATTGGAGAGGGATTGGAGAAAAGCCATGAGAATGATTACAGGATTAGAAAAACCTGTCTAATAGCAACAGACATGAGGAGCTTAATCTATTTAACTTGCATAAGAATGTTATGGAGTGACTTGATTACAATCTAAGTACCTCCATGGGGAAGAAATATTTAATAATGAGGTCTTCAATCTAGTAGGAAAACTATAGTACAACCTAGTGGCTGGAAGTTGATGCTAGACAAATTCACACTAGAAATTTTTAACTGTGACAGTCATCACTGGTGCTTCCTTAGGGTTGAGAATGATCTGTCACAGCTTTTGTTGTTCATAGTTCCTTTGACTGAAGAGTCCAATCCTTGAGCCACAGACTCATTGGCAGACATTGCAGGTGGTGTTGAAAGACAGGGCTGGGCCATGATTGCTGCCTGACTGTTGTCCTTTTCTTTCTTTCCTGGTGTTTTTCCCACAACCAGGGCAATGCAATTTTCCTCAAAAGTGGAGATTCCCTTTCTGGCAAGCCTTCACCAGTTACCCTTATCCTGGGCTGCTGTCTTCCAGTGTGTGATGTCAGTGTCACAGTGACAGTTATTTATCATTGACAACTTTCCAAGGGTCATAGTGGATTTTCCATCACTAATCAAGTTTGGATGTTTTTTCTAAAAAATCTGCCTATTGATTATTATAGGGTAGTTCCCTGGCTCATATTAAACTAGATGATCTGTGGTCTCTTCTGGCCTGGGACTCTATGAAATACACATGTACTCACATACTTACACGTTTTGATCAGAAATTTTGTACACACAACCTTAAGTAGTAAAATGACTTTTCTCAAACTTTGCTTATTTTTGGATCTCATTGGGATTTACAGCACAAGCTAAGTTTGAAGACTTGATTGAGCAGTTCAATTTTTGAACTGAATACTGAACTGTTGGGTCTGGTGGTAGAATTGTTAGAAAACTGGACGCATTGGGAAGTGCTTCAACTTAATCCAAACTTGCCAGGACTGCTAAAGTTTGCCAAACCGTAAAGCAGCTTTTGGAAGTTCCCAGCAGCCCTTCTTGCAAGGAAGGGGTCAACCTATTTTAGAAGAATTAAAACAGAACTTGTAGCCAAGAATGGCTAAATTTAGTTCCCACCTCTGAGATGCTGGGCCTGATGGCACAGTATTTATGCGAGCTTCAGGGGCATAACTCCTGACCTGCACCACTGTAAGTAAATAATGGGCCTGATTCACCTCTTAGTTAGGCCTCACAACATCCCCTATGAAGTAGATAAATGTAATTCTCAATTTTACAAATGGGCAGGGGAGAAAAACAAGACTTAAATACTTTCTCTGCCACTGTCTGAATTTGGGCAGGTCGACATTAGAAAGCGGTCTCTATTTGATTGCTAAGGGAGCCTATCACACAGGAACTGAGCCCAGGTCCCCAGAGGCCCAATCCTCGGTTTTAGTCTCAAGATCATGTCTTCTTCCTGCCTAGTTAAACACATAACCTCCCCCTTAGCCCCTCTTTTATCCCACAGAATTGTTTTATGATTTAATTTATAGTTAACATCTTAAAGGGGGAACCAAGTTCCATATATAGCAATGAAATAAAGGAGAGAGGCAGACAGAAAACACTCGCTGTACCAGCTATAAAGAGCCCTGTGCCACAGAGCAGCAGGCAGCAATCAACCCACCAGTGAGAGGCTGCGGTGACAGCTGTCCCTTCCTGCAGTTGTGTACCTTCTAGTTCTCTAACAGCTGATTGGGATAAACCAAGCCTAGAAATGGGAGAAGAGCCCATTCTACAGATGAGGGAAAAACTGATCCAGGGAAATGTTAAATTACTTAAGGATGCAGACGCCAATCTGAGACACAGCAGGGCACAAATCCCTGTCTTCCCTAGAGCCTGTTCTTCCACACCTTATGATTAAAGCTGGGATCACTGTAGGTGCAATACGCACACACATCAGGAGACTTATTGTTGCTGGTCACTCACTCCACCCTTCTACCACCCTGCCTCTGTCGCCCAATATAGTAGCTAGCAATAGCAGCAGGATGAGTAAGATGTTTGTGGAAATTAGGTTAGATGTGCTCCAACAGGAATCCTGCCTTTCAGTGGTGGGCATCTGGGGCTAAAATAATTGTTGGTGTAAGTGGGCAGAACCCCATTTATCAGTGGTGTTTTGTCTGCAGATGCAAGCTGGCTGCTTGGCTCCCAGTTCCTCTGTGAGCCTCACCCAGGCAAGAGCCTTATAAAAATGAGGTAAAAGGAAGCCTTGAGTGGCTTTAACATAAAGGTAGAATCAGGCCTCTAAAGCTGCCCATTGAAATACCTCATCTTAATTAATTAGCTGTACCTCTTACAGTTGGTATGGCTATGTAGATGAGCCAGACTCACCCCTGCAGCACCTCCTGCTGGTGACTTCCAGAATTAGCTCAATTCAGCTCTGGAGCGCTCTCTGCAGGCTGGTGATCCACCTGTTCTCTGACCCCTGTGTCCCTCTCTGGACCCAGTGCACTTTTACATGGGGTGCTGCCCCCTGGCAGTAACTCCTTTCTCTCTGGGTCTCCCCTCCCCAGGGAACCCCCACCTTGCCTCAGTGTATGGCTTTTGCTAGTCATCATCTAGCCCCCATGCCCTGGGGCAGGCTGCAGTATCATCACTGGCAAGGAGGGTCTGGACCTGCTGTCTTGGCCTACCCCTGGGCTGCCCCATGCAACCCCCAGTACCTTTTAGCCCAATGCTAGGCCACAGCCTGGGGCTTTCCAGGCTAGAGCTCCGTAGCCCCTCTGCCTTTCCCCAGCCCTGCTTCACTCAGGTATCCTGTGTCTAGCTCCCTGCAGCCAGGCTCATCTCTCTCTATAAACAGAGAGAGACTAAGCATGTTGGCTTCTGGCTCACAGCCTCTTATAGGGGCCAGCTCGGCCTGATTGGGGCCTGGCCACAGCTGAGCCTACTTTCCCCAATCAGCCCAGGCTGCTTTCTCCAGCCACAGCCCCTTCCCAGGGCTGTTTTAACCCCTTCAGGGCAGAAGCAGGGGTCCACCCTGCTACAGGTTACTTCCACCTTTTCATGATCTCTCTAGAATCTCTTACTATATATTCCAGTCTATGCATCCGATGAAGTGGGCTGTAGCCCACAAAAGCTTATGCTCAAATAAATGTGTTCGTCTCTAAGGTGCCACAAGGACACCTGTTCTTTTAGCAGGTCACTGATTCCTTTGTGCTGTTCCGAACTGGCAATAATCAGAACCAGGCTAGATTCCAGTCACATTCTTTTCATTGCATGTTCCTTATGGTCTGGATTTCCCTGCCTTCAGAGAACCTTCTCACCACCCCTCTCCTGCCCAACTAGTTTATTGAACAGCCATTTTGGATAATATCATTTTTAACATTCTTGCTGAAATCCAAAATATCAAAGATCACACACAAACATACAATCTGTCTCTCAGCTGAGTACAACATGCTCTGTGAATCAATGAATTTTCCATCTGACATCAATATTTTCATCTTATTTACATATATTTCTGCCCTTTTTAAAAATAAGCTATAGTGTGCTCTAATTATACTAATGGCCCAAGCAGCGCAGGGCTAACAAAAAACAGCCTTTGCATGCCCCCCCTCCCCCGTGCTATTGTACAATCAGAATGTGTATAACAATGTGATTTCTACAGCCTCTAGTCTCACTCACTCACCTGACCAGTCCCTCTGACTGTGGAGGAGCAAGTACCATTCACAGGAGTAAGGGCTTTTGCAATCAGGCCCTAGATGTGTCTAGTTGTGCTTACAAAGCCCTCCTGGCTGTGGGTCAGAGGACTCAGCGGTACCCCAGTTCCAGGTGGCACTGTTGGGGAGAGGGGGAACCTGTCACACCTATATCCTGAAACCAGGTCTCCTGGCTTCTGTATCCCTCCAATGTAGCAGGCTGAAAATTCTGTGACAAATTCAAGTAACTTCAAAAGTAGAGGTTTCCACTAGATTATGAACATGAACAATTCAGTGGGCAGTGCCTGTGCTCTTTATATTGATGTTAAATTCAATTCACTAGACTGTCCCACACACTGAGTTGTTGATGTGCCAGAGACTCTTTGGGCTGATAACTTATGCAGTGCGGCTCTGAGTTGTCAGGAGCGAGAAAGGAGATGCCAGGAATCTAATAGTGCACAGCTGGTGGTGTTGGCCCCTGGGGAGCTGTGGAAAGCCATTTGGGGTGATCAGAGAAGTAAATTAGCTGGATGTTTGTGCTAAAATGATTGGCAGTGAAATGAAGCTGAGAACTCCATTGCTCTTGTGTTAGCTCCTGTTGTGACAACTGGGATAGTGGGCAGATCTCCCAGCTAGTCTGCAGATGCAGGAAGGTGAAGGCACATCATCAGTTTACACACAGCTCATGTTTCAACTGTTAGTATTTTTTAATGAATGATTGTTAGCCCCAGATTAATACAACCCAAAACGGAATACAGGAAGGAAGGCTGCAGTTACCAAATCCGGCTGGAGAAGTGACTGCAGTGCCATTCATTCCTAACTAACTCCCCAAAACTCTCATTCTTATATACTTCTTTAAAACTAAAAATTTCCTTTCCCATAACTGAGCTACACGAGGAGTTTTTGTGTTATGACATCTCAGTTTACCTAATCAATGAGCTAAAGATATTTGTAATGTATTTGGTTTTCTATGGTATCTCAGCTTATCTAATCAATAGGCAAAAAATATCTGTAACTAAGCCCTTAGTAGGAATTGTTGCCCAGGGTGTTTTCTATGATAAGTCAAGATCTCTGTTAATCAGGAAAGACTTGTTAATAACAGCTAACTCTCACGAGTGACAAGTGATCTTTTGCGGGACATCTGGCTTTTCCATGGGTCAGCAGGTTAGGGTAAATATATTACACACATTCCATTATCTGGTCAGACACCAAAATTCACCGTGTACAAAGTCCCTAGAATGATTCATACAAAGCTCTTTGGTTCATGCACAAAGGATCATTTAGTTCTAGACACAAAGAATCCTGAGAAGTCGGCTCAATTTGCTTGCACTAAGGTTGTCTTCACAACTTTATGCAGCAGAGTTTTTAATGAAACCTTAGTTTTTGGAGCTCTGTTGTGTGGTCAGGAGTAGATTAATTGGCATATACTACAGCTGTATATACAGAGCCCCAAGTACTTTCAAAGTCTCCTTGCCAAATTCCATGGGATTTATGCCTGCTTACATCAGGATTTAATTTGTCCTGGATTTTAACTCTGAACACAGACTAAGAAACAAATTAATCTCCCCAGTAGGGTGACTAGACAGCAAATGTGAAAAATCGGGACAGGGGGTAAGGGGTAATAGGAGCCTATATAAGAAAAAGACCCAAAAATCAGGACTGTCCCTATAAAATCAGGACACCTGGTCACACAAGTAACTTTTTCACTTTGGTGGAATCTCCCCAGCAGAGAGTTTGCCTGCCACACTCATGCTGAGTAGGCAACGCCAAGGACCCCAACTGAGGTTCTGTCTTGCACTCCATTATCAAATTCCACTTTCTGCAGCTAGATTAGCCTGCTGCCAGGAATCTGGAATACAAAAGAAGAAACAGCCAAAACTTTTCCTGGAGGACCGTGTCCATCTCCTTCTATTTGGCAAAATGCTGCTTGAGAACTCGTTTGTTGTCTGTCTTCCATACAGTTCTGGACAATACCAAATTCAAAACTCCGCTTACCTCTTGTTTTAAATATAAAATCCATTTTCAGTGGAGTTCAAAGTGAAGCTCTTTGCATGGCCTACAATAGGCTCAGCACAACAGTTTGGAAGCTGAGCAGAGGTTACACTAAGGCAGGACCATGTATACCTAGAGCATTCCTGACAGATGTTTGTCTAACCTGTTATTAAAAACCTCCAATGACAAGGATACCTCAACCTTCCTAGTCCAGTACTTATCATTATAGTTCCTCCTGATATCTAACCTAAATCTCCCTTGCAGATTAAACCCATTACTATTGGTCCTACCTTCAACAGACATGGAGAACAATTGGTTACCATCCTTTATAACTGCCCTTACCATATTTGAAGACTGTCATCAGGTCTCTGTGACGTTGCAGACTATATGGCTTTATAAAAATATGCTAATGAGTGAATATAATGTAACTCAAATATACTTCATGCAAAATGTCTCTTGTAAGGTATCATTACAAAGCTTATGATCTACTGAGTGATCATCCTATTTGTATAAATGTACCACTCTTGTATCTGGAACTAGAAATATGAAATAAAGCTCTGAGGGCCTATTGTAATTATGCCAAGTGTGGGCCATTAATGGTGGTTTGGAATCTTGATGACTCCCATTAACCAGGACCATTGTCTGCAGAAGGGTGTGTTTTACCCGTAAGTCTCCATGTATATGTGTGTGCTGGCAAGTGGGCAATGAAGTCTTGTGGTGACAAGTGATCATGTCACCTGAACTGGAATCCATTTTTAAGCTTGTGTCTTTCCATTGAGAAGGAGGGGTGGGAACCCAGAGGGGGACAAAGGATTTCCGCCTTATGCAACAGATATATAAAGGGGTGGAACAGAACAAAGGGAGTTAAGGAGCCATCATGAAGAATCCCCTAGCTATCACCTGAGCTGGAACAAGAGCTGTGCCAGCGGAAAGAATTGTGCCCAGGCCTGGAAGGGGTCTCGTCTGAGGAAAAACTTACTGAAGCAGCTCTGAGGGTGGGATTATCTGTATTCAGTTTGATTAGACATAGATTTGCATATTTTGCTTGGTAATTTACTTTGTTCTGTCTGTTACTACTTGGAACCACTTAAATTCTACTTTCTGTGTTTAATAAAACCACATTTTACTTATTACTTAACTCAGAGTATGTATTAATACCTGGGGGAGCAAACAACTGCGCATCTCTCTCTACCAGTGTTAGAGGGCGAACAATTGATGAGTTTACCCGGTGTATAAGCTTTATACAGGGTAAACTGGATTTATTTAGACCCAATTAGGCATCTGAGTGTTACAGTCAGGAACACTTCTGTGAGCTGCTTTCAGGTAAACCTGCAGCTTTGGGACACGTGGTTCAGACCCTGGGTCTTTGTTGGAGCAGACAGGAGTGTCTGGCTCAGCAGGATGGGGTGCTAGAGTCCTGAGCTGGCAGGGAAAGTAGGGGGAGAAGTAGTCTGGGCACATCAGGTGGCAACTCCCAGGGAGTTTCTGTGATTCGTCCCATCACAGTTCTCCCCTTCATCTTTTTCTCAAGAATAAACATGCCCAGTTTCTTTAATTTTTCCTCATAGGTCAGATTTTTCTAAACTTTATCACTTTTGTTGCTCTCTGGATTCTCTCTAATTTGTCCACATCTGTCTTAGTGTGGCACCCAAAACTGGACACAATACTCTAGCTAAGGCCTCACCAGTGCTGAGTCGTGTAGGACAACTACATCCCATGTTTTGCATATGACATTCCTGTTAATACACCCCAGAACTATATTAGCCTTTTTCACCACTGCATGACATTGTTGGCTCATGTTTAATTTGATCTGCTATAACCCCCAGATTCTCTTGAGCAGTACCACCACCTAGCCAGTTATTCCCCAGTTTGTACTTGTGCATTTGATTTTTTTTCCTTTGTAAGTTACACACTTCCTAGTTATCTTTTTCTGAACTAAATCTTGTTGATTTCAGACTGTAGAAGATGCACCACCACCCACAGTGCTGCCTGGTGGTGGTGGTGGGGTTGGCAGGTTGCCTTCCTGTTAGCAGTTTGGTCCTGCCCTTCAATGCTCCCGCCCCAAGGGTTTCCAGTCCTCCCCTCCTGCGCAGGGGCTGGGTCTCTGAGTAATCAAGCCCATTCCAGCAGGCCTTTTGCCTTAGGTGAAGGGCCCTGTGAGGGTATAAAGGAGCCCAGGCCTGCCCTCTCCACCAAGCCCCAGTCCAGGGTCCAACAGTGGGTGGCCACACTTGGTCCCTTGGGGTGCTAAGTTGTCCACCCTCCCTGGACCACTTCCTACCCCGTCCCTTTTACTTGCATCAAAGTAAGTCACTTCTCAGAGGTCTCTAAGCCACCCGCTCGGCCTCTCTCTCGTAGGTTCTTTTCCGCTTTGTGTAGCGAGGCCTCAGGCAAAGAGCTCCTGGGCAGTGCTTTCCCCTCAGGGCATCAGCTTGCTCCCTTCTGAGCTGCTCTGCTCCCCTTTAAAGCCCTGCCTCCAGCTAGTACAGGCCCTGCAGGTGCGGCTGAGCAGGGCCACCTGGGCCCAGGGTTGCTCTTTAACCCCGTGTCCTCCAGTGTGGGGTTTGTAAACCCGATCTCATGGACGAATTCTCAATGTGTGGACATTTTGAACTCTAGTCCTGTCTTCCTGAGTACTTGCAACCTGTTTCCTTCTGCCCCCCCACCCCCAAGCTTGGTGTCATTTGCAAACTTTAGAAGTGTATTCTCCACTCCATTAGCAAAGTTATCAATGAAAATATTGACTAGTACAGGGCCCGAGACTGACCTCTTCAGGATGCCACTAGATATGCCCTCCTTGTCTGACAGCGAACCATTGGTACCTACTCTGAGTACAGCCTTGCAACCAGTTGTGCATCCACCTTATAGTAACTCCATCTAGACCACATTTCCATCATTTTCTTATGAGAAAGTCCTGTGGGACTGTGTTGACAGCCTGATTAAACCACTGATTAGCCCTCACCACAAGGTCATAAACCCTGTCAAAGAAGGAAATTCGGTTGGTTTGGCATGATAAATGCATGCTGGTTGCCCCTTAGAACCCTGTGATCCTGTAAGTGCCTACAGTGGTGCTGGAACATTGTCTATAATGGGGGTGCTGAAAGCCAGCTAATGAAACTGTAAACCATGTGTATTCAAAAGCAATGTGAAAAAGTGCAATTCCTGCGCACACCACACAGGTGCAGCACAGCTCCGGGATTCTCAAGAATCGTGAAATAATGCTAGCTTCCTTCTTACAGCACCAGCAATAATTATTCACAGTGAAACCTGACGGGTAGGGGGGAGCTGCAGCACCTGCTGCACCCCTAGTTCCCATGCTTACAAAGTGATTGTTTAGCAATTTGTCCCCCTATCTTTCAAGGTATCAAACAGGCTGACAGCTCTGTCATTCCCTGGATCATCTTTGTTTCCTTTTCAGACAGGTGCCATGTTTGCCCTTCTCCAGACCTCTGGGACCTCACTCATTGTCTTAAAGATCATCGATGAGAGCACAGGGTTTAGCACCATATCTGTGTGGTACTGGAGGCAAAAGCACCAAAGAGTGGTAAGAAAGGTTCTCCCCATGATGTATACGGAGCCCTGCCTTGACTGGAGGAGGATGTGAACTTTGGGTAACATCAGGGCCATTGCTGCATGTGCACACGCAGTCCTCATCCCATGCTTATCAGCAATGGAGCTGTCTCAAGTAGGCACTGCCCATCAGAGTGAGAGTGCTCCCCTGGCACAGGCTAGACAAATGCCGCCAAGCAAAATGGAGTCTCCTGGGGACAGGAGCATTGAGCTCCACTGCAGGAAAAGCTTTCAAGGGCTCGGGGGAGAAGTCTTCGAACTGCTAGGACCAGAGCTTTCCCTGACTTGGCACCTGCCAGGCTGAAGGCAAGAGGATGCTGTGCAGATGCCAAGTCCCAGCTTTAGGCACTGGGCCCATAATCCTCTGTTCCACATCCAGCAAGCCTGCACGTGGAGCTGACTTGGCATGTTTACATTTTCATGGCAGAGCTTTAGGCACTTGCTTTCACATCACAATTCATGCATTGTGATGTGCCTAATTGCTCCTGGCTCATTTTCTTACAAGCCCTCTATCATTAGCATGTGGGTGCAAAACTGGAGCCGCTGTTTTTGAGCAGAAGGCTGTTTCGCTAGGGTATGCGGACAGGATGATCTCTCTCTGCCATATGTGATTCCTTAGCATTTGTATTGCCAGGACAGCAGAATGTTCCAGAGAGGGGCCCCAAACTTGAACACCCCTAAGTTTGGCTGGTGGGTGGGTGTAGCAAGGCGGTGGCATACCCCACAGCCCCGCCGAGGGACGGACCTCCTCTAATACCAACGTGGGAGGAGTCACTGGGTCCTGCGCCCGCCTCTCAGAGGTCATGGCGCAGACCCGGAGGTATAAAAGCTCACCAGCAGAGCTCAGTTGGGAACCAGCCACCGGGGAGACCAGATGTGTCAGAGCGACCGAGCTCCCTCTGGGGAGACAGCAGAAAACCGCGGCCAGCCTGAGGCCACACTAGGCCGACCGATCCTACCCCTCGCTCGTTACCCTGAGGGGGACTGGCTGAACCTATCCCGCTCCAGCTACCGTGAGAAGGAGCCGAGCCTGCCTTTTGCCAGCTACTCCGAGGAGGAGCTGAGCCTACCATCCGCTACTTGCTCAGAGGAACCAATGGTGTTTGAGACCGCCGGCGACGCTACCACGACTCAGCTACCTTACGAGGGGAAGTGTGGAAGTAGTCCGGGGGCAGACAACCCCAGTCGGGCTGCAACACTGCCAGAGCCTATGTCAATGTGTTGCGACCAGGATCCCCACTGACAGCAGCGAGTCTTTGCTGCTGCTAGGGCCCCGGGCTGGGATGCAGTGGAGTGAGAGGGCCTGCGTCCCCCCTGCCACCCATTCCTTGGGTGGCAGACTCCCCCTTCTCCCTGGCCTGGAGAGGCTAGGACCTCCTGATATTGAACTATTGACTCAGTCCCTGCGTAAAGGCCTGAGTCCTTGACTATTTGCTTGCTGCCCCGCCCTGACCTAGGGGGCTGCTAACTCATCGCTGACTCAGTCCCTGCCTAAGGGCTTGAGTTTCTGACTATTTGCGTGTGACCCCACCCTGACCTAGGGCCTGGGCTGCTCTAGAACTCTTGGCTCAGCCCCAGCTTAAAGGGCCTGAGCCCCTAACCGTGTGTTTGTGGTCCCCCACTAGCGCAGAGCCCCAACTGACAGTGAGCTAGAAGAGGCAGTGGGATACCCCACAGCCCTGCTGAGGGACGGACCTCGGCTGGACACTTCTACACGTGGCAAGCCAGGTAGGACCTCTTGCCCAAAATGTGGGCACGAACCCTTGACCCCTGTGAGAAAGGGTCTAGGGGAGAGTGATTCCCCCACAGGAGACATGGATTTGACCAAGCGATTCACACTCCTGACAGAGAGCCAGGAGCGACAGCAGGCGGCCAGTTGCTGCTGCTGCAGCAGCAGCAGCAGCAGCAGGCCTCACAGCTCCAGCAACAACAACAGCTTGTCGAGCAGCTGGGAGCCAAGCAGCAGCAGCTGATCCAGGACCTGACAGTGCAGCACCAGGAGTTCCAGCAACAATGTTTGCAGCAGCTGGCGTCGGCGCTGCCCCGCCCCATGGAGCCCCAGCCAGGGGGCATGGACGAGGCGCCCTGACTCACCCCGCCCATAAAGCTGACCAAGATGGGATCGCTGGATGACCCCGAAGCCTTTTTGGTGACTTTCGAAAGGGTGGCGCACATTGCTGGCTGGACTGCAGATTTGGGCACGTTTGCGCAGGAGAAAACTGTGCCCGACTGCCGCAGGCTGCCAAAGTCACCGTGCCCATAGTTGTCGGGGACTGCCAGACGTGGGCCCTAGTTGATTCTGGCTGTGGTCAGACTCTAGTCCGCCAAAGCCTAGGCTTCCCAGAAGACCGTCGACTGGGAACCATCCAGTTGCCGTGTATCCATGGCGACGTTCGACCTTACGCCAGTGCCCGAGTCCCACTTACCGTGGATGGAGTCACCCGAACCATGGTGATTGGCCTGGCCCAGTGACTCACCTGTCCCGTGATCTTGGGGCATGATTGATCAGAGTTTCCGGGCGTCCTGGGGTCGCATGCACAGGAAAGCCCTGAGGTCACCCCAGCATTGGAAGGGGACTGCCGCGAGGACCCCACAGAGGGGGCCAAAGAGGCGGGGCCTGGGAGCCAGGAAGGCGTGTCGGAAGATCCCCCGGCTAATGTCTGCGGGTATCTCCAGAATCGACACGAACTTCTGCTGGGACCAGAGGGAGGACCCCACCCTGGGTCAGGCGTATGAGCAGCTGGCAGCGGTAGACGGCGCTCTGATTGATCCGGCCCGGGCCAAGGTATGGCCCCACTTTGAGCTATGATGCGACTGCCTCTATCAGGTGGATCGAGATTCCTGCATCAGGGAGGTCCAGACACAACAGCTGGTGCCTTGGTGCCACCGACGAGCAATGATGAGGTTCGCCCACGATGTCCCAGCGGCCGAATTCTGTACCAGTTTTTCTGGCTCGGGGTGCACCAGGAGGTGCGGAACTACTCTAGCTCCTGTCCGGAGTGCCAGCTGGCCGCTCCCTCATGGACGGCCCTGGCCCCCCAATACCCATGCCCACTGAGGAGACACCGTTTGAGCGGGTGGCGATGGACTTAGTGGGACCCCTGCTGAGAAGCCGGGCCGGGTTTCTATACATCCTGGTCATCGTGGGCTATGCTACGCACTTCCCTGAAGCTGTCCCACTCCGGAGCATCACCGCCAAGACCATTGCGGATGAACTGGTCAAGGTCTTTGCCTGCGTGGGCCTGCCCCGGGAGATCCTTACCGACCAAGGTACGAATTTTACCTCCCAGCTGCTGCGGCAGGTGTGCAAACTCCTCGGGATTAAGCAGTTGCGCACCTCCATGTACCACCCGCAAACCGACAGCCTGGTGGATTGGTTCAACTGCACCCTGAAAGACATACTGCGCAAGTTCTCCCCCGAAGACCTGCGCCGATGGGATCAGTTGATCCCACCATTGCTCCTGGCTGTCCGGGAAGTGCCCCAAGCTTCCACCAAATTATCCTCCTTCAAGCTATTGTATGGCCGTCGTCTGCACGGGCTCCTGGACCTGATGAGGGAGACCTGGGAGCAGACCTTGTCACCGGCTCAGGGCCTTCTCCAGTACGTCCTCGAACTTCAAGGACGTCTCACCCAAGCTGGAAGTCTCGCTCGAGAGAATTTGAAGGCAGTGCAGGAAGCTCAGGCCCACACATATAACTGAGAGGCCCAAGTTCGCGAGTTCCAACCTGGCGACCAGATTTTGCTTCTCTTGCCCTCCAGCGAGTCAAAACTATTGGCCCAGTGGCAGGGGCCATATGAGGTGATTCAGAAGGTCGGGCCGGTCACCTATGAGATTAACCAGCCAGACCGCCGGAAGCAAACCCAGCGGTATCATATCAACCTCCTGAAGCCGTGGTGAGAACGGGAAGACCTCCTAATTAATTCCTGTCCCCAGAGCCCGAGTTAGGACCCCATGTTACCCTGATGGAAGACGCCACGATGCTGCAGCTCAGAGAGTCACTAACTGAGGAGCAACGGAAACAGACCAGGTGCCTCCTGCCAGCATTTTGTGGGATATTCACTGCCCAGCCAGACTATACGAACCTCGTATACCATACCATTCAGATGGAGCCGGGAGTAGTAATCCAAGAGTCAATGAGGCCCCTACCCTATCGTATGTGGCAGGTCATCAAAGAGGAAGTCCAGGTGATGCTAGAGCTGGGTGTTATTGAACCATCGCAAAGTGAGTGGCGCAGTCCAGTAGTCCTGGTTCCCAAACAGGACGGCACCCAGCGCTTTTGCATCGATTTTCACCGTGTCAATTCCATCTCGAAGTTTGACGCATACCCGATGCCTCAGGTAGATGAGCTGCTGGACCGTCTAGGCAAGGCCCGCTTCCTCACGACCCTCGATCTAAGCAAAGGGTACTGGCAGATTCCCCTCGACCCTGCGTTGCAGGAGAAGACCGCATTTGCCATGGCCACGGGCCTCTACCAGTTCATCCAGATGCCCTTCGGTCTTCATGGTGCCCCTGCAACATTCCAGCTGCTCATGGATCGCCTCCTTCATCCTCATCAAGGGTACGTGGCTGCGTACCTGGACAATACCGTCATTTATAGCGACTGTTGGGAGAACCACCTGGAACAGGTAGCGGCTGTCCTGAGGTCCCTACGAGCCGCAGGATTAACTGCCAATCCAAAGAAATGCTGTATCGGGTGGCAGGAGACCACCTACCTGGGGTATACTATTGGAAGGGGACAAGTAAGACCACTTGTGGGAAAGGTTCAAGCCCTAGCGGCATGCCCAATCCCTACTACGAAGCATCACATTTGCCAATTCCTTGGACTTGTGAGCTACTACCAAAGATTCATCTCCAACTTCGCCTCCATCGCAGCCCCTTTAACAGGAGTCTTGACCAAAACCAGTCCCAGACGGGTGGAGTGAACCCCAGAGTGCGACCGTGCCTTCCGGGCCCTCAAAGATTGCCTCTGCCACGAACCGGTCCCATACAGCCCCAACTTTACCCGTGGGTTCATTCTCCAAATAGATGCCTCGGAGGTCGGACTAGGGATGGTCCTGTCTCAGGAGGTGATGGGGAGGAACACCCAGTTATATACCTCAGTTGTAAACTGTTTCCACAGGAACGGCACTACGCTGTAATCGAGAAAGGGGCCTTGACAGTAAAGTGGGCCTGTGGCGCCCTGTGTTATTACATCCTGGGGGGCCCCCTTCATACTAGTCATCGACCACACCACGCTTCGCTGGTTGGCCCAAATGAGAAATAATAATCTGCAGCTAACGTGGTGGTACCTGGCACTACAGCCCTATGCTTTTACCGTATGCCATAGGGCCGGTAAGGACCACACCAACATGGACATCTTGACCTGTCCAACTCTCCCAGGCAGGACTGGCCCCAATGGACGGGAGCCAGCCTTGACGCAGGGTGTGTGTAGTGAGGCGGTGGGATACTCCACAGCCCCACCGAGGGATGGACCAGTCCTAACACCAACGTGGGAGGAGTCACTGGGTCCTGCGCCTGCCCGTAGGAGGTCACGGCGTAGACCCGGAAGTATAAAAGCTCACTGGCAGAGCTCAGTTGGGAACTAGCCACCGGGAGACCAGACGTCTGCGACCGAGCTCCCTCTGGTGAGCCTGAGGTCACACCGGGCAGGCTGAGCCTACCGCTCACTTGTTACCCCGAGGAGGACTGGCCGAGCCTACCCCGAGGAGGAGCCGAGCCTGCCTTTTGCCAGCTACCCCAAGGAGCAGCTGAGCCTTCCGTCCGCTACTTACCCGGAGGAACCGATGGTGTTTGAGACCACTGGTGACGCTACTACAACTCAGGTAGCCTATGAGGGGGAGTGTGGAAGTAGCCCAGGGGCAGTCAACCCCAGTCGGGCTGCAACACTGCCAGAGCCTATGTCAGTGTATTGCGACCAGGATCCCCATTGACAGCAGTGAGTTTCTGCCGCTTCAAGGGCCCCGGGCTGGGACATAGTGGAGTGGGAGGGCCTGCATCCCCCCTGCCACCCACTCCTTGGGGGGCAGACTCCCCCTTTTCCCTGGCCTGGAGAGGCTAGGACCTCCGGATATTGAACTGCTGACTCAGTCCCTGCGTAAAGGCCTGAGTCCTTGACTATTTACTTGCTGCCCCGCCCTGACCTAGGACCTGGGCTATTGTTGAATTGCTGACTCAGCCCCTGCCTGAGGGTCTGAGTTTCTATTTGCATGTGACCCTGCCCTGACCTAGGGCCTGGGCTGCTCTAGAACTCTTGGCTCAGCCCCAGCTTAAAGGGCCTGAGCCCCTAACCGTGTGTTTGCGGTCCCCCACTAGCGCAGAGCCCTGACTGATGGCAAGCTAGAAGAAGCGGTGGGACGGACCTTGGCCGGACACTTCTACAGTGGGTTTCACAGGGAACCCAGGACAACATCTTGCAAATGGCGCATATAGATATTAGATGAGCCATAAACCCCAGTTCAACTCCACCCCCTCCACCCAAATCTGGGGTGTCCAATATCTGATCTGAAACAAGATTTTGCATCTTGGACCCATCCCTGGAAAATGTACTACAGAGAACAATCCTGCAGTGGCAGAGAAATGGACAAGATCTCTAAAAGGGCTTTTCCTTCTCCCAGTGATTCTATAATATGGAAAAACTCAGTAGAATCCCTTGGAGTAACTGGTATATGGCCAGAAGGCATTTCCCCAGACAGTCCATTTCTATGAATTTCTGCATAGGTCTCACTGGTGCTATGCCGTCAAGAAAGGTTCCACCATTTTTTCTCTTCTGTTTTTGCTTTCATTTATTTAAGTGAATTTAGTTGTGATGAAGTGTGCTGACTTGACAGCTTGTGGACACTTAATTCCTCCAGCTAGCCACAGGCTGGCTATGCACAAGCCATGGCAATGTGAGCTTCCACAACAATGCACATGCAAATGTACTTCATTGCTGCTGTGGAGGCAGGGGTGAAAGTAACTAACTTAAAGAATTTACCGGTACTCCAGAGTCCTTAGCAGGGGTGGGGCCTCTACTGGAAGAGGCGGGGCCTTTAAATACCCCAGGTGCTTTAAATCAGGGTTTAAAGGGCCCAGGGCTGGGGCTGTGGTAGCAGCAGCTGGGAGCCCTGGGCCCTTCAAATCACCCCTGGAGCTACCAGCTGCAGAGGTGGCTAGGAGCCCCAGAGGTGATTTAAAGGGTCTGGGGCTCCAGCTGCTACTACCATTAGTTCATTTCACGCAGGCCAACCTGAACCTTCATGAGCCTCCAGGCCTATGGCATTCCAGAAAGCTAGCTACTTGCTTGGTGTGCACAGATGCAGTTCTGTGCAAGAAAAGTGTGGCAAGTCCTATTTTGTGCAAAGAACATACCCATGCAAAATAGCACCTGAAAGTTCAGAGGCTGTGGTGAGCCCCTCTAAAAAATTTGGCCCTTTGGGCATGGTAAGAAGGAGTCCCCCTGTATTTGAGACAGACAAGATGGTTGTGGATGATAGGAACATTTCCTTATTGTTTTTCAGATTATGTGAATTCAAAGGTCGATCTATTCTGGTTGAGATATTACAGCCTGTTATAACTGCCATCCAGCTGGAACTGTGTATGCTTTGCAAATTGAACACTGCCACCTTCCAGTGGAATCATGAATTTTATTATTCAATTTTATTACCATTTTGAAGGTTGAAGAAAAGCTACTAACAAGCCTTAATAAATTATCATTTTCTGTAATGGTGGAAGTCTAATTCCTGCCAGAATTGCTAGAGAAGCCAAGGCAGCTATGCAGGCAAAGTGCTATGAATACATGCCTGGAAAATCTAGGCACAGAAAGAAGGGTTATATTCTCTGATAAACTGTCTTCTGTTACTGGTTCACACATCTCTACTCCACCATGACTTGGTGAGGGGAGAAGAGAACTCAAATTCTTTCCCATTCCAGGCTTGGCTCTCCACTGACTCTGAGGTGCTGCTTTTTGTAGTGTAAACCCCTGTCTACTGAGAAGTGGCTGAGAGCACTAACTCACATCACAAAGGGCACCTGACAGACATTACTATTCTGTCTGAGCCTCCATGTACTTGGGACAACCTAGAGGTGAAAGTTTCTATAATTCAGTCCTGCATCATGTTTATGAAATCCCCTCCACCCTTTATTCCCTGCCATTCTATATAAAGACCTATACACTTCAATGCATCTGTACCATACTGCTTCACTAACAATCCTGCCTGCGACAGGTATCCAGATACTCTAGAGATGGACATGGCAGAAGAACCTATATAGACCAGATCACATGCATGATCTGGTCAGCAGCAGTTTCAAGGCCTTGCTTTTGCCATTCCTTCACTATTTAACTAAGTCATTAATTGGGAGGATGTAAAGCAGGGCTGTTTAAACAACCTGATGTCTCAGGCCAAGAATCAAAATGATCAAAGCTTCCCTGCATCCCATGCTGGAGGCTCACACAGCTGAGGCCTGGTCTACACTACATGGTTAGGTCACGCAAGGCAGCTTACATCCACCTAGCTGTGGACGTGTCTAACTACCCTGCTATGCCAATTTAGTATCACCTCCCTGAACAGCATAGAGTCATGGTCTATGTAGTTAGGCTGACACAGTGATCATGTAGACATGGTTACCGGCCTCCAGGAGCTGTCCCACAATGCATCTCTGGTCACCATTATGAACTCCTGTCGCCCAGGGGTCAAGTGGACAGGAAGCTGCCCCTCCCCTTTAAAGCCCTGCACATTTTTTTAAATCAGGGTTTTGGAGCAGAGCCCAGAGCTAGAGTGGAGCTACAGGTTTTTGCCTGGAGCTGTAGCAGTCACTATTGGTGCTGGAGTGGAGCAATTCAAAAAATTGATTGCTCCAAATCCCTATTTAAAATTCCCTTTCCTGGTTGCCTGGTTTGGTGAGAACACCTAGCAGCTCTCCACTGCTGAGTGCAGCTGCCCAGCTGATGATGCTGACTACACGCGGCAGACACAAGAGGTGGTGGATCTCCTGAGTCTGTGGGGAGGAGAGGCTGTGCAGGCACACATTCGATCCATCCATAGAAATGTGGATGTCCATGAGCAGATTGCTGGAGAATGCACAAGAAGGTCTACAACAGGGACCAGCAGCAGTGCCGTGTCAAAGTCAAGGAGCTGCAGCAGGCATGCTGAGGGGCCAACAATCAATCCAGGGCTGATCCACAACCCTGCTGCTCTTACAAACAGCCGCAAGCTATCCTCAGTGGAGAGACACCTCCTCCCAAAAGCACCATGGGTATTTCCGAGGAGCCTGAGTCACAGATTGCTGCCATAAACAGTGAGGATGAGGAGGTGGATGAGCAAGAGGAGGAGTATGGGGGACAGTTGACTGGGGGATCCAGGTGCGCAGTGACCCCAGACATGTTTTAGACTGAAGGAACAAGGGGCAGCTCTAGATATTTTGTCACCCCAAGCATGGCGGCATGCCGCAGGGGGTGCTCTGTCAGTCGCCAAGGGGGTGGCAGGTGGCTCTGGTGGATCTCCTCCAGGCATGCCTGCGGGAGGGTCCGCTGGTCTCGTGAATTTGGTGGACCTCTGGGACCAGCGGACCCTCCGCAGGCACACCTGCAGGAGGTCCACCGGAGCCACCTGCCCCCCTCCCGGCGACTGGCAGAGTGCCCCTCGGGGCATGCCACCCCAAGCACGTGCTTGGCGTGCTGGAGCCTGGAGCCGCCCCTGGAAGGAACAGAAGTTTGACACCGTGTAGAGTCAAGCATGAGGGTTTATTACGCACAGTGCTGGTGGAGTGTCACTGCGCTTATTAGACTCAATGAGACACTGCTAAACCATTGATTACAATAGATTATATAGGGTGCCAATGGGCGAAGAGAAGAGATGGGGTGGGAGTTCCCGAGCCCCTGAATAGGTTCTAGCAGCAAGAGAAAATTAGCACAATAAGTCAATAGTCTAAAAGATGACATAATGGCTCCGCCCATAGCTCAGGTTAACGTTTGCTAATACACAGGTGTTATCCCTCAAAATTCCCCTCTTGCAATGTATAAGTTAAATCCTGATGTCGGGTCCATAGGAATGACAGTGGCTTTTTCCAGACAGATTGGCCCACAGGTACATTCCTGGAGGGTCTTAAAGCAAAAAGAACAGTAAACAGTACACAGCAATGACAATCGTGTATGGTTTACCAATGTGTCCTGCGAACTAGGATTGGTATAACTCAGGCTGTCATGTTAGGCCTCTCCCTGAACCCTGGATGGCATTCGGGGCGTATGTACAGTTATCTTCTCCTGAACCAGGGAGCAGACTTTAAGGCCCTCTCAGTGAGTTATGTGCCTGTAACTCATGATAAGCCTCCCAGTTACTGCTCTCCACCTGGAGTTATGTGGTCTCAGCTTATTTTATGTATAGTTTTCTTTAGCCATGTATTGTCTATTGGTAACTAGGCCTCATGCCTCAGACCAGGCCGTGGAGTTTGGGCCTATGTGAAAGATTCTTAACAGAGACTCTGGTCAAGATCTTACATATATATTATTGGAATTTTGGCCCTTCATAGACTCCACCGCAGTCCAGCCAGTCCTGACAGTTGAACATGGGCAAGCCTGATACAGGCGAAGTCACTTCTGGTAAGTATGCAGTTTGCTTAGAAATTCTAGGGATGAAACCCCCAAAGTAGCAGGATGCATCTTTTAATTTACTTTTTTTTTTTTACTTTTGCTAGAAGAGGTAGTGAAACAACCAAGAGAGGCAGAGTTGCTATTTGCTTTTCATTCCCCTCTAGAGTTCCACAGAAGCAGGCCTCACGGAGCAGTTTGTTTGTGTACACCGGAATGTCCTGTGAATCTTCTGTAGAGATCCTGATGAAACTTTCATGGAGGTACTCTGCAATCCTCTGCCAAAAGTTTCTGGGGAAGACCACCTTATTTCTTCCTCTGAGGTAGGACACTTTCCCACATCACTCAGGAATTATTTCAGCAGGCACCATTGCAGTACACAGGCTAGCAGCATACAGGCCTGGGTGGCACCCGGATGCCAGCAGCAGCTGTGCTCTCTCTGCCTGTGTTACCTGGGGTTTTCTGGACCCAAAGCTCTGGTAACTAATGTGTTTTCCAGGCGATGTCAGGACACAAATCAGTGTGGACACAGCTCCTGTCTGATAAATGATGGGTACACACAAGAGTCCTTTCACCTTTTTTATTGAGTCTAAAGCACATATCAAAACCTAGTAATAGTCTAGAACACCCCAGAATATAGTTACCCAAAGTCTGAGGTGGTATTGAGCGATTCAGCAGCAGGGTTCTGGTGGCCAATGTTTCTCCTAGCCACTGGGGAGTTTCATGTCAGTCTCCTACTTGTAAAACCCCTTCGAACTTCTCTCCCAAGCTCCTCCAAAAGACACACTCTAACTAAACTCGTTTAAAGATTTTCTCAAAGGCAATAACTCATAATGGCCTCTAATAGGCTAGCGATCTCCCTAGCAACAGTGAATAATAATTCATTCTTCTACCTATGAGCAAAGCAATTTCAACAAAAAACTTACAGACACTGGCACCCAGACCAAGGTCAACTATCAGAGTGGTAGCCGTGTTAGTCTGTATCAGCAAAAAGAATAAGAAGTCCTCGTGGCACCTTGGAGACTAACAAATTTATTTGTGCATAAATTTATTTGAGCATGAAAAGATGGGGGTTGCTATACCAACTCTAATAACCCATCCGCTCCCAATCTTTATTCAAGCCTAATTTATTGGTGTCCAGTTTGCAAATTAATTCCAGTTCTGCAGTTTCTCATTGGAGTCTGTTTTTGACGTTTTTTATTGAATAACTGCGACTTTTAGGTCTGTAATTGAGTGTCCAGGGAGATTGAAGTGTTCTCCAACTGGGTTTTGAATATCTCTAGCCCAGTCCCCTACACTCATGGCAGGACTAAGTATTATCTAGACCATCCCTGACAGGTGTTTGTCCAACCTGCTCTTAAAAAACTCCAATGATGGAGATTCCACAACCTCTCCAGGCAATTTATTCCAGTGCTTAATCACCCTGACCGTTAGGAAATTTTTTCTAATGTCCAACCTAAACCTCCCTTGCTGCAGGTTAAGCCCACTGCTTCTCGTCCTATTATCAGTGGTTAAGAAAAACAAATTTTTTCCTCCTCCTTGTAACAAACTTTTATGCACTTGAAAACTGTTGTCACGTTCTCTCTTAGTCTGCTCTTTTTCAGACTAAACAAACCCAATCTTTTCAGTTTTCCCTCACAGGCCATGTTTTCTAGCCCTTTAATCATTTTTGTTGCTCTTCTCTGGACTCTCTCCAATTTGCCCACACCCTTCCTGAAATGTGGCATTCAGAACTGGACACAATGCTCCACCTGAGGCGTAATCAGAGCGGAGTAGAACAGAAGAATTACTTCTCATGTCTTGCTTACAACATTCTTGCTATTCTAATACATCCCAGAATTATGTTCAGGTTTTTTGCAACAATGTTACACTGTTGACTAATATTTAGCTTGTGGTCCACTATGACCCCCAGATCCCTTTCTGCAGGGCTCCTTCCTAGGCAGTCATTTCCCATTTTGTATGTGTGCAACTGATTGTTCCTTCCTAACTGGAGTACTTTGCATTTGTTCTTTATTGAATTTAATCCTATTTCTTCAGACCATTTCTCCAGTTTGTCAAAATCGTTTTGAATTATAATCCTGTCCTCCAAAGCATTTGCAACCCCTCCCAGCTTGATATCGTCCGCAAACTTCATAAGTGTACTCTGTATGCCATTATCGAAATCATTGATGAAGGTATTGAACAGAACTGGACCCAGAACTGATTCCTGTGGGATCCCACTCATTATGCCCTTTCAACGTGACTCTGAACCACTGATAACTACTCTCTGGGAACAGTTTTCCAAGCAGTTTTGCACCCAGCTTATAGTAGATCCATCTAGATTGCATTTCCCTAGTTTATTTATGAGACGATCATGCGGGACAGTATCAAAAGCTTTACTAAAATCAAGATATACCACTTCTATCACTCCCCCCATCATCCACAAGGCTTGCTACCCTGTCAAATAAAGCTATAAGGTTGGTTTGACAGATTTGTTCTTGACAAATCCATGCTGACTGTTACTTATCACCTTATTATCTTCTAGATGTTTGCAGATTGACTGCTTAATTATTTGCTCCATTATCTTTCTGGGTACAGAAGTTAAGCTGACTGGGCCGTAATTCCCCGAGTTGTCCTTATTTCCCTTTGTATAGATGGGCATTATATTTGCCTTTTTCCAGTCCTCTGGAATCTCTCCCATCTTCCACTGCTTCTCAAAGATAATCGCTAATGGCTCAGACATCTCCACAGTCAGCTCCTCGAATATTCTAGGATGCATTTCATCAGGCCCTGGTGATTTGAAGACATCTAATTTGTCCAAGTAATTTTTAACTTGTTCTTTCTCTATTTTAGCCTCTTCTGATCCTACCTCATTTTCACTGCATTCACTATGTTAGACGTCCAATCACCACCAACCTTCTTGGTGAAAACCGAAACAAAGAAGTAATTAAGTGCACCTGCCATTTCCACATTTTCTGTTATTATTTCGCCCCGCCCCCCACTGAGTAATGGGCCTACCCTGTCCTTGGTCTTCCTTTTGCTTCTAATTATTTGTAGAATATTTTCTTGTTACCCTTTATGTCTCTAGCTAGTTTGATCTTGTTTTGTGTCTTGTCCTTTCTAATTTTGTCCCTACAGACTTGTATTCATCCTTTGTAATTTGATCTAGTTTCCACCTTTCGTAGGACTCTTTTTTGATTTTTAGATTTAACATGAATTTTTGCCCAGTCTCTCTAAATGGAGACAAATATTCATGAAACCAGAAGGATGAGAGATTTGTTGATCTTTCAGTTATCTATCTATAGGAGGAAAAAACTCTGTAGTGGGAATAAATGTCAGATTACAGAAACAATGCCTGAATCTCCCATTGCAGGAATATTGGAAGGATTGCTGGACACAAATAGAAATATGAGTTTCCACTTATTCACAGAATGGAATCTATTAGAAGTCATTGTACACAGAGATAGGTCAGCTGAGGAAGAAACCAGGTACTCATGATGTTAGAATTAAAATACTATCGTGATCAATTCTGGTTAGCCCCACCAATCAGGAAATAGAAAACCACCCCACCCTACTGGGTCACATTCTTGCGTGCTGCCTCAGAATGTTTGCTTTTCTTGGCTCGAACTCCAGCTTGTGGGTCAGAGGTCATTAGGGTTCTCTAGGGGAATTCCTGAGGAAGGTGTGGAGGAGGCCTACAGCACTTAGCACGCTAAGGCAACATCCCATATTTGGGATCTGAATCCTTTCTCATTTCATTTCTTCTTTATAGACACTCTTTCTGCAGGCAGGGATTGCTGGGCTACAGGAAAATCACCATTGTAACAGAGATGACAGTATCTCGCAATATCCTGGACAAACTTCATGGAATTAAGTTCAACCTTATGGAATTATGTTTAGTATCTTTAGGGTCCACTGTACTGCAATTACAAATGTTTGTGCCTTATTGTGGGATTGTCTGGAACTTCATTAGCAGCAAAGTAGGATTAACACAATCTCTGGGAGATGCTGGAAACTTCAAAGGCCTTTTTGGACAATAGATGTGAAGTGGATTTCCTAGGAAATACTTGGGGATGAGGGGAATGCAAATGACTCACTTTGAATCCATCTTTTGGAAACTACACCAGGGGAAGGAACCCCATTGTCTACTGATTACCTGCTCCTGTAAACTTCAGCTCAAAGGCCTCCAGTGTATAAAGGAGGGACAAAATCTTTCAGGAATGTGTGAGTTCTGAGCTGAGCCTCTAATGAGCCCCCTTTCTGAGATATGAAGGACTAATCACCACCACAGCCCCTGCTGAAACTGGCCTGGTCTACACTATGCGTTTAAAATCGATTTAAAGAGCGTTAAATCATTTAACGCCTGTACCCCATCCAACTACAGCACACCCTTTATATCGATAGTAAAGGGCTCTTTAATCGATTTCTGTCTCCACCCCACGAGAGAGTAAGCGCTAAATTCGATATTAACATATCGGATTACAGTTAGTGTGGACGGAAATCGACGTTTATGGCCTCCGCGGCGTGGTATCCCCAGTGCACCAACTGACTGCCTCTGGACGCAATCTGAACGTCGGAATTCAGTGGAAGGTAACACAGAAAAGCCCCGCGAACTTTTGAATTACATTTCTGTTTGCCCAGGTGAGTCTGATCAAGCACGGGTGTGGATGCGGTCTCAATCCAAAAAGAGCTCCAGCATGGACCGTACGGGGATACTAGATCTGATCGATGTATATGGGGAGACAAAATCTGTTGTATCAGAGCTCCGTTACGAACACGAAACCAAAGCTTGAAAAAAATCCCAGGTACACAGCGCTGCGTGGCAAGCGTAATGGGAAGCCAGAGACTCAAATGGAACGGCTCATGGATGGAGTGGTACTGAGGACTCCCAGCTATCCCACAGTCCACAGCAGTCTCTGAAAAGTATTTGCCATCTGGCTGAGCTCCCAAGTCTGTAGGTTCAAACACAGTGTCTGGCGTGGTTCAGGGAATGCCTCCTCAGTTTTCCCTCCCCACCCACCACATGAAAGAAAGGGAAAGAAATCATTTCTTGACTTCTTTCAATGTCACTCTTGTGTATGAATGCTTTGCTGGTTAGACGCGATGCTTTTTGCAGCAGTGAAGCAGCAAGATCCGCTCCTCTCCCCTCCCCGTGGTAATGGTAACAATATGACCTGATTATCCGTCATCGCCATCAGCCCTGTGAGTGCTCCTGGGCTGGCCTTCGAGGTTGAGGCTGGCCGGGACTCGCCTAGGGTAAAAATGGGAAGTGACTCCCAGTTACCCAGTAGATGGTAAGCAGAACGGCTGCGTAACTGTCTTACACAATAGCAACGGGGCTGGAGCTCATCAGCCCCCTCCCTTTCCTGTGTAAAGAAAAGATTCCGACTGCCTGGACTGCATGCCCCGGGGAGGCTGCCTCCCCCTCATTTCTATCCACTAACCAGTCTGTTTCTTATTCTGCATTCTTTATAACTTACATGACACAATGGGGGGGACCTGCCTACAGTGAGCCCAGGAAAGTGTTGGGGCGCGAGGAGGGAAGCAACGGGTGGGGTTTGTTGCAGGGCGCACCCCTGTGAATACTGACACGGAGCAACTGTGCTCTGAACACTGGTCCTCTAATACACTTGCCCCTTATTCTAGGCAGGATGGATCTAAGTTTTAGAAACATAGGGAGGATTGACTCAGTCCCAAGTGAGTCAATCCCAATTTGTTGGCTTTTGCGTTGCGCCCGCCGCCGCTTCAGCCAGGGGCACTCAATGATAGCAGCAGACAGTACAGAGAGGGAGAGATAACTGTCCATCTCATGGCAGTTTTCTCTGCAGTAGACGGTACGAAACGGCCGTAACCATCTCGCTATCAGTTGCAAAAGCAAGTGAATGCTGGGCTGTGTAGAGCTGGAGTATCGCCTTCTCTACGCAGCATCCAGTCACATACGGTGCCGGAAAAAAAAAAGCTACGGGCTCCATGGTTGCATGCTATGAGCGTGTCTGCCAGGGCAATCCAGGGAAAAACGGCGGCGAAAAGGATTGTCCAGCTGATGTTTCCCGGAGAAGGAACGCACTGATGACATTTACCCAGAACCACCCGCGACAATAATGATTCAACCCAGAATTCCAAGGGGCGGGGGAGACTGCGGGAACTATGGGATAGCTACGGAAGAACTACCCACAATGCAATGCTTCAGAAATCGACATTAGCCTCGGACCATGGACGCACAACCCCAAATTACTGTGCCTAGTGTGGCCGCATGAAATCGAATGTATAATATCAGTTTTATAAAACCGATTTTAGCTAATTCGATATTATCCCATAGTGTAGACGTGGCCTGGGAGGGATCTCTGGTAAGCCTAGTAGCAGGTGGGTAGGTTCTTGTAATGTTTTTAATGCATTTTCTCCATAGTGCTGTTACTTTACAATAAAACAGGCTTGCCTAGGAAGAGCTGTGCGGTAACGTACAGCTGTAGGCAATTACAAGGTGTGCCATCTCTGACGGGAGAAGTGAAGCAGGTTTGTTTAGGCAGATTGGCTTTTGCTGGGAATAACACAGTGAAGAGGGGGAACTGTTTAACCTGTGAATACCCTGTTCAGAAGGGAGAGAGAGGCAGGTCTTCACCCAACACAGCTGACCACCAAGGGAGCCCTGGCTGTACTGTCGAGGGAAATACGGGGCAGTTGCCCTGGATTGTGATAAATGTTAGTTTATGGCTCTTACTTTTTCTGTTTATAGAATGTTAGCCTACCTCTGAGCAGGTACATAAATACAAGGCAAACACAAATTAAAAATTAACACAACAGTGACAAAAATAAACCCTATATATTCCCGCAACCAGCTGCATTAATCCCCACCTTTGGATAGAAACTTAACTCAAAAGATGATCCATGCACATGGCCCTGAAGATCAGTGGAATCTTGTTGTACTGACAAGGGAACTGAATTCCAGGTTGGGGCCCCCTGGTGAGAACTCTCGTTCCCTGATGTTCAGATCTAGTTGGACTGGCCTGGCTTATCTCCACTGGGATGGTGCTTAGGCAGAGAGCCTGTTGATCTTTAAGGTACCATGGATCCAAACTATATGTCGGTTTTTCCAAATTAAAGACAATAATTTAAACTGCACTTGTCAATGCATTCTAGAGGAGTGCATAATGCTCCAGCAATCCGGCTTAGCCTATATCAGGAAGGAGCAGTCACAACCTTCTTTCCAAATACAGACTTGTGTGTCTCTGCTGAGATCAGGTTCCCCCCTTGGCCAAAGTGTCATATAAATACACAGTAAGACATGATCCTTACCCCCTTGCAATCTAAACAGACAGGGGTGGTGGAAAGGAAGGATAATTAGCCCCACGTTACTGATAGGGGGCCGAGAGATTAAGTGACTTTCCTATTGTCATTCAGGTAGTCTGTGGCAGTCAGGACTTATACCCAGACCTCTTGCCTTGCAATCCAGTGCCTTAACCACAAGGCAATCCTTCCAGTGAGCCCTCAAGTGTGTTCATCATAGGCAAAATGTATCGGTATTCTGGGAACTCCAATTAGGGCTGAGAACCTGCAGATCTATTTATAAACAATTCATAGAAGTCTATATTACTCCACAGGGAAGAAAAATGTGCCCTGCTGGCAATACCCAGGCTATAAAACCTTTCAGAGGTGTAATTCTGCTCTAATGATAGCTGTAACAATTTGAAATGCTATAAAGGTCATCCAGGAATTCAGTGACAGCATTTCTTGCTCAATGTGATCCATTAACATGAAGACTCCTTTTAAGTAACCTGCTGCAAATGGATGAACAAACTTGATCTCAGATCAAAAGTTATCTATCTTTTGAGCCAAAAGACCTTCAGGGTATTTCTGGAAACTTACATTCTATAAAAACATAAGGAATTCCATACTGGGTCAGACCAATAGTCCATCTAGCCCAGTACCATGTCTCTGCCAGAGGCCAGTGCCAGAGATTCATGGGGAGTGTACAAAACAGGGCAACTAGAGTGATCCACCCCAGTCTTCCCCACCTGTCTTCTGGCAGTCAGAGCTTTACGGTCACCCCGAGGATGGGGTTGCATTCCTGACCATCTTGGCTAATTGCCATCACTAAGGGACCTATCTTCCATGAACTTATCCAGTTCCTTTTTTAATCCTTTTTGTGTAGAAGTACTTCCTCTTGCTTGTATTAAACCTGCTGCCTATTAATTTTATCAGGTGACATCTGGTTTTTTTTAATGGTGGGAAAAGGTAAATAACACTTTCTTTCCCCACATTATTTGTGACTTTATAGAATTCTATCATAACCCCCCTTAGCTGTCTCTTTTCTAAGCCAAATAGCCCTAATCTTTTTAGTCTCTCCTCCTGTGGAAGCCATTCCAGATCCTTGATCATCTTTGTTGCCCTTCTCTGAACCTCTTCCCATTCCACTATATCCTTTTGAGATGGAGCAAACAGAACTGGACACAACGTTTGAAGTGTGGGTGCACCATGGATTTACATAGTGGCATTATGATATGCTCTGTTTTATCATCTATCCCTTTTTTAATAGTTCATAACATTTTGTTAGCACAGCAGTTCTCACCATGAATTGTTTCAGGGGTCCATGAAGCCAGGTCGCTCAGAGCCCTGACCTCCAGCCCCCAGCAGCTGAAGCGTGGAGTCCCGAGCCCTGGCACCCCAAACCCTAGCCAAAGCTCCTTGCAGGGCGGAAGCCCCCAGCCCCAGCAGAAGCTGACCCATGGGACAGAAGCCCTGAGTCCCCTGCCCTGTGGGGCAAAAGCCTTGTGTCCTCCCAGTCCCGTGGGGCAGAAATCCCACCCCATGCAGCTGAGCCTAGAGCCCCCCCTTCCCACGCTGGGCTGTGGAGTTGTTGTGGCATGTTGTGGGAGGGCCTCCAAAAGAAAAATGTTGAGAACTTCGAGTTAGCCTTTTTTACTGCTGTTGCAGCATGTTGAGCTGTAGTTTTCAGAGAACTATCCACAGTGACATCAAGATCGCTTTCTTGGGTGGTAACAGCTCATTTAGAACCCATCATTTTATATCTGTAGTAGGGTTATTTTTTCCAATGCACATTACTTGGCACTTCTCAGTGTTGAATTTCACCTTCCATGTTGTTGCCCAGTCACCAAGTTTTGTGAAATCCCTCTGTAACACTTCTCAGTCAGCTTTGGACTTAACTCTCTTGAGTAATTTTGTATTATCTGAAAACTTTGCTACTTCCTTGTTCACTCCCTTTTCCAGATCATAATGAATACGTTGAACAGCGCAGGTCCAAGTCCAGATCATTGGGGAACCCTGTGATTTACCTCTTCACTGTGGAAACTGACGATTTATTCCTACCCTTTGTTTCTTATCTTTTAGCCAGTTCCTGCTATATGAGGGAACCTTCCCTGTTAGCTCATGATTGCTTAGTTTCCTTAAGACCCTTTGGTGAGGGACCTTGTCAAAGGCTTATGGAAAATTCTAGTATATTACACTGTGTGATGGGGCAAGGCCAGATGGCTACAGTAAAGTACTGAGGAACAGGTATGTTAACCCCAGGCTAACCAAATCCCTAGGACCATGGTAATCAAATGGCAGTTGCTCCAAAAGGCATTAATGCAGAATGGCACGTTGTGGGCCAGATCTATAGATCTTCTAGTAAGGCAGTGCGAGATAGCTACATTTGAGTTTAGAGAACCTGCAGCCAAATCGCACAGGGCAAAGGCTAATCCCACGGGCATCTCCGGGTTTAAAACGGCAGCTAATCACCGCTCCCAGTTCAGGCAGTGGAAGGAGCCAGAGGAGAAGGAGGCGCGTGTTGAGGAGCTGGGAGCAAAGGAGCGCCTACCACCAGGAGGCTGAGACTGAGAGGTGTGCTACTTCGGAGACTTGAGGAAATTATCTCCAGACACAATCAAGCCCACCTCATTTCAGACACCACGGAAGGAAGGTCCTGTGGCTGAGGAAAAGATCCCGTGCTCTTCTCGGAGGAGGCCACTCGGTGGGAAAGGTAGTCCAGGGAGTCCTGATACACTGCTGGTCATGCAGCTGGTTACACAACCAGGAGGTACTATACGACCCAAAAGACTGTGCCTATCCACAGGTGCCCTGGGCTGGGAACCTGGAGTAGACGCGGTGGGCCCGGGTTTCCCCCAAACCTCGCAACTCCTGATCAGACACAAGAGGAGCTGACCCAGACTGTGGGTTCCACCAGAGGGGAAGATCACTGAGGTGAGCAAATCCGCCAATAACCGCAGGACCGACCAAGGTAGAGGAGGAACTTTGCCACAATTGGTGTCAGAGGTGGGATTTTTGGTGTGCACAGCACAGCGGAAGAAGGAGGGTGATTTAAAAAAAAAAAAGAGAGAGGGTTAATTTTTTTCATCACCACAATGGATGACGTAGTGCAGGCACTGATACAAGCCACGGCGGCCCAGCAGGAGGCTACCCATGTCCAGACAGCCACCCAGCAAGAAGCAGTGCGGCTGCAGCAAGAGACTGATCCCCTGCTGATGGACCAAGCTGCTCAAGACCAAGCTACATTGTGGGAACTGATAAACCAGGTAAAGACCCTTACAGAGCTGAACTGTGGCCATGATGGGACACAGCTCATACGGGCTAGCCATTGGCTGCAGAAAATGACGCACGAGGATGATGTAGAGGCACACCTTCTGGCCTTTGAGAGGACAGCCTTACAGGATACCTGGCCTCGAGATCAGTAGTCTCGCATCTTTGCCCCATTCCTGTGTGGGGAGGCCCAGAAGGCCTACCATGATCTGCCTGAAGAGGCTGCAGCAGACTACACCCAGCTGAAGGCAGAGATCCTGGCCAGATCTGGGGTAATGACCGCAGTGCGGGCCCAGTGGTATCATGAGTGGAGGTACCAGGAAGACAAAACCCTGCGGTCCCAATTGTATGACCTCATCCCTATTGCATGAAAATGGTTGCAGACAGATTCCCGGAGTCCGAAGAGATACTAGAGGTTCTGGTCATCGACCTGTACGTAGACTGATAGACTAAGGGCACTGCCACCAGATCTCCGCAAATGGGTAGGCCAGAACGATCCGTCCACCTATGACGAGATGATCATGCTGGTAGAAAGATGCATGACAGCCAGGGAATTGACCTGACTACCCAAGGAAAGCCGCTTCCGTAGCAAACACCCAACCCCAACCCTGTAAGGTGGGACAGCCAAACTCCTGGGGAGTCCTAGGTGGAGGAAGAGGGGGCTGAAAACCAGCAGAGACTCCAGAAGAAAGGGATTGGCCTGAGTGGGGGGAACCCTGGGACTAAACCCCTAGCCCACACGATAGGAGAAGGATTAGAAACAATTATAGATGTTATGCATGTGGGGAGTGGGGACACATAGCAGCACAGTGTCCCAGCACCGAGGAGCCTATGCAATGCAACTTGGGGGATTGGGAGGTCCCATGCTCGCTTATCCACCTTGCGGGTGTCACATTAGCCTCGCATAATTACACCAGGCCGATGAAGATAAATGGAGCAGAGACTACAGCACTTGTGGTCTCGGGGAGTACTATCACCCTTATATCGGGTAAGCTGGTTAAAAAGTAGCCAGCTGCTGCAAGCCAAACGCGTAGCAGTGACGTGTGTGCATGGGGCCATGAGCCATTACCCCACCATCCTAGTGGAGATAGAGGTTCAGGGGAACCCCATTAAGGTGGCAATGGGCGTAGTTCCTAAAGTCTCATATCCTGTAGTTATTGGGAGGGATTATCCAGGGTTTGATAATTTACTTCCCCTGGAGAGGCTGGAGGGAGGTGGAGACCCTGTTGGCAGCGACTAATCACTGGGGGAATGTCAACCCCCAATGTTTTCTGAGTTTTCTCAGGATCTATTCTCAGCCCCCAAAAGTCCCGGAAGACAAAAAAAGAAAGGAAGGCCACGAAGGCTTTGGGAACCCGGATCCTGACCAGGACCAGAAGAGCGCGCTAGTAGGCAGATGGACACGAGCAGCCATCAGAGAAACTACTAACATGGAAGGTGAGCCAGAGGCTGGCCCCAGCCGTGATGGCAACGAGCCGTTGGAAGAAGCAGAAGCCGACCCCTGGGAGCTCAGGCAGGTTAGTCCTGGGAGAGAGACTTTCGGACGGGACCAGGCAGAGGACCCTAGATATGATAACGTCAGGAAAGAGGTGGCTGAGATAGATGGGATACCAGTGGAGGGGAAGGTCCGGGGTCCAGGACCCTACATTATAGTGAAGAAAGATCTCCTGTACCGTGTGGTACAAATGCGGAGCAGGAGATACATCAACTTCTGGTGCCACAAAAACATCAAAAAGCCATATTGAGCCTCACCCACAGTCACCTGTTTGGAGGACACTTAGGAGTAGAGAGAAAACCCAGGCCAGGATCCTGCGGAGGTTCTTCTTGCCAGGAGTCTCTATAAGATGTCAGGGCAATACTGCACCTCTTGTCCAGAGTGTCACTACATAGCCCTCGCCCACACTTATGGGCCCTTTTGATACCTCTCTCCAATAATAGAGGTACCATTTGAACCGCATAGCCATGGATCTGATTGGGCCCCTAGAGAAGACAGGTCAGGGCCACCAACATGTGCTGGTTGTACTAGACTATGCAACCCGATACCCGCGAAGCCATCCCCCTACGCAACACAGCTTCCAAGACAATAGCTAAGGAGCTAATACAGATCTTTTCCCGGGTTGGGCTACCAAGGAGATACTGACTGATCAAGGGCGACACTTTCATTTCCAAGTTGATGAAAGATCTCTGTTCATTGCTTCATGTACAAAGCCCTACGGACCTCTGTATATCACCCACAAACAGAATGGTCTTGTAGAAAGTTTCAAACAGGACCCTCAAGGCCATGATCAGGAAAGTGGTGAGCTGGGATGGGAAAGACTGGGGATATCCCTATTGCTTTACCTCATGTTCACCATCCGAGAAGTTCCACAAGCCTCCACAGTTTCTCTCCGTTCGAACTACTATAATGGGCTTCACCCCCGAGGCATATTGGATATAGCCAGAGAAGCCTGAGAAGAGGAGCCAAAATCCCAGAAGGAACATAGTTGAGCATGTACTTCCCTCACAGATGAGGGATCGGATAGCCCGAGTTACACCCATTGTACGGGAAACACTTGGAGAAAGCACAGGAGACCCAACGGACCCATTATAACCACCAAGCAAAGCTTCGATGTTCCAACCCGAGGATCAAGTAATGGTCGCTGGTGCCCACAGCAGAAAGCAAGCTGTTGGCCCAGTGGCAGGGACCCTATGAAGTGATGAAGCCGTGGGAGAGGTAAACTATAAGGTGGACGGCAGCCAGGCCGCAGGAAACCGCGAGCAGCAATTTACCACATCAATATTTTCTAAAACCTTGGCATTGATTCGAGAGGCATGCTTAGTCACCCAGGAGACCCTTCCCCAGGAGGATAACTTACGTGAGCAATGAAGATATCACCCGACTTGACACGCCAATCCAAAAGATCTCGAGGCACCAAGCCACATGATTAATCGCAACACCGATTGATGTGTTCTCTCTTACAAAACTAGGGGTGGACGACTGAGACCTGTCACCATATCCGCTAGCTGATCCCTGGAGCCCAAGGTAACACTGAGACCCTACTGAATCCCAGCAGCCAAAAGAGAAGAAATCAAGGCCAAAGTAAAGAAAACGTTAGAATTAGGCATTACTGAAGAATCCTACAGTCAGTGATGCAGTCCAATCATTCTAGTGCCCAAACCAGATGGTACCATGAGATTCTGTAATGACTTTTGCCGACTGAATGAAGTATCCCAGTTTGATGCATACCCCATACCACGCATCAACGAACTGGTTGACCAACGGTAGTGCTCGATTCTTGACTACACTGGATCTGACAAAAGGGTATTGGTAGATTCCTCTGACCAAAGAAGCTAAAGAAAAGACAGCGTTCTCCACCCCAGATAGGCTATTCCAGTACACTGTCCTCCCTTTTGGGTTACATGGGGCCCTAGCCACATTCCAGCACCTCATGGATAAGCTGCTGAGCCCCCATACTAGTTATGCAGCTGCATACCTAGATAATGTCATTATCCATACACCAGACTGGGGAACCCACTTGGAGAAAGTTGAGGCAGTACTATGCACCTTAAGGCAGACTGGCCTCACCGCTAATCCTGCTAAAATGTGCCATAGGACTAACAGAGGCTAGGTACCTGGGATATATTGTAGGAAGGGATATAGTGAAGCCTCAAACTAATAAGCTAGAGGCAATTCAAAACTGGCCCCGGCCAACCCGAAAGAAGCAGGTCCGTGCGTTCCTAGCCGTGGTAGGCTTCTACTGACGTTTTATTCCCCACTTTGCCAGTAGGGCAAGTCCTCTAACGGAACTGGTGAAGGCCCGAGGTCCAGACATGGTGAAATGGACCGGCGATTTACTCTTGTAACAGACCGTGAACCCCTCCAGTGGATGCAGAGAAATAAGGAAAAGAATGCAAGGGTCATCAGGTGGTTCTTATCCCTCCAACCATTCCACTTCCACATACGGCACAGGGCTGGAAGCCACCACAGCAATGCTGATGGTCTTTCATAAGCACACTGCCTGACTTCCCAAGTTGCCCAACCCTATGGTGTTGAGCAAAGGAGGGGGATATGTGATGGGGCAAGGCCAGATGGCTACAGTAAAGTACTGAGGAATAGATATATTAGCCCCAGGCTAACTAAATCCCTAGGACCGTGGTAACCAAATGGCAGTTGCTCCAGGTCAATCAAGGCACCTGGGGCCAATTAAGATCTTTCTAGAAGGCAGTGGAGATAGCTACTTTGATTAGAACACCTGCAGCCAATCAAGGCAGGCTAATCAGGGCACCTGGGTTAAAAAAGGAGCTCACTCCAGTCAGGCAGAGGAATGGAGCCAGTAAGGAGAAGGAGCGTGTGGTGAGGAGCTGGGTGAGCAAGAGGCACAAGGACGCTGAGACTGAGAGGGTGTGCTACAGGAAGATTGAGGAATTATCAGACAATCAAGCATTATCAGACACCAGGAGGAAGGTCCCTGTGGTGAGGATAAAGAAGGTGTTTGGAGGGAGCCATGGGGAAGTAGCCCAGGGAGTTGTACCTGTCATGCAGCTGTTACAGGAGGTACTATAGACAGCTGCAATCCACAGGGCCCTGGGCTGGATCCTGGAGTAGAGGGTGGGCCCGGGTTCCCCCCAAACCTCGCAACTCCTGATCAGACACAGGAGGAATTGACCCAGACTGTGGGTTCCACCAGAGGGGAAGATCACTGAGGTGAGCAAATCCGCCAATAACCGCAGGACCAACCAAGGTAGAGGAGGAACTTTGTCACAACTGATTACATTACCCTTATTCATCTGCTTGTTGACCCCTTCAAAGAATTCTACTAGATTGATGAGGCATGAGTTCCCTTTACCAAAACTGTTGACTCTTCCCCAACAAATTGTGTTTATCTGTTTGTTACTATAGTTATATAGCATCTTTCATCCAGCAGTGTCTCAAATCACTTCAGACACCTATGTCTCCTTCACATTACGTATAAGTTATGACCATGATTTTCAAAAAGAAGCCTTGAAGGGGTCTGATTTTCATATAGTGCTTAATACCTGTCATCTGAAAAGTAGGTCGCCTTAAGATGTGTTCAGCTGGGCACCTAAAACCTCTGGTGACTTTTGAAATCTTGGCCAGTGTGTTTTATTTATATATCTACAGCTACATAAAGTTATATCTATATGTCCCTATCTAAGCCTGAAGATCTATAAAGATCACAAACCCAGGAAGTATAACCCTGAGACTGGGTGGACTAACTTTCTGGGTAACAAGTGTTTACCTTTTCCAACTTTTATGTTTCTATAACTTTATTATTTCAAACTGTATTTTAATAAACTGCTTTCCTCAAGGACTTATACTACCTCAGAGCATGATCCAATAGCTAATGTGGCCTTCACAGCAAAGAGTCCATTTTTAAACAAATTGATGCTGAATCTTCATGGAAAACTGAGAAATGTGAGTATTCTGGAGGCCATTCTGTCATATGTCAGTGTCAAAATATGGCTTGTGTCCTCTGTGGGCTATATCTCAAAATATGGCTTTGACAATGGATTTCCAAATCAAGTTATTGAAATTACAATGAGTAGAGGGTGAATGTTGGACCCACTGCCCCATTCCATTAACTCAATAAACAGATAAATTGACAAACTAAATGTTTGGTTCACATTCCCGTTGATAAGGCTAACATTATTTTGATCAAGTCTTCAGCAACAAGGCTCAAAGTTATGTGATTTCAAAGGGCATTGTTTAGAAGCGTCAAGTGCAGTGTAGTATTCACCTAGGGGAAATCCCCTTCATTTCTCTAACTTCCGTGACTGATTTCATAGATAATAATTTGACTCATAATGAGGGCTATGCAGTTGTACAAGGGCATCTTCAAAGATGTTAAGTGTATAAAGGTTTAGTGACCTGAGACCTGCTCTCAGATAGTTTGGAACTGTTGGTAAGAGGCTAGTGTAAGAAAACGGTAACCAAATGAGGAGAGTTAACAAAATAACATCATACGTAGATATGAATGCTGAAAGGCTCCTGTCCTCAGCTGTAGTGATGGTTTAGATAAATGACAGGGGATCTTTATAAATACAAAGGCTTACACTTTCAAAGGGGGCTGGTGATTATGGGTGCAACTACTTGAATCCCTGCCCCTCCTGCTGGCACCCAGGCAGCAAGGATGGAGGAGGAAGCTGCAGATTCAAATGCAGAGGGGACAAGAGCTGGACCTGCCAGGGGCCAGGAAAATTAGACTGAGGCAAGGAGCTGAGGGGGAGAGGGTAACTGGCACTGGGAGTTGAGGTAGAAGGTGAGTGACTGGTTGGGCAAGCAGACTGAGAGCCAGGGGAGGTTGAGAGTGGAACAGGGAGTTGGGGTGTACAGGGAGATTTTGAACAATGATCTGAGAGAGGAGAACGGGGACAGGAACTATGGAGTAGTGGAGACAACATTAGGTAAGTTAGAAAGAGAAAGGATAGAACTGAGGCTGGTGAGGTAACTGAGAATGTCTATGTAAGGAGACTGGGAGTGAGGGGAGATGGGATGTGGAGTCTGGAGTGAAGGACTAGGGCTGGATGGGGAAGGAAACTGATACTGGGATGAGAAGTCTGAGGAGTGCAGCCTAGAAACGTCTAGGTGAGGTGAATGGGAGTGGGACAAGGAGCCAGGGGTGGGGAAGAGACAGGATTAGGAGGGGGCAGTTTGTAGGGGAGGGCCAGAAAGGATCAAGCTTGGGGGGAAAATGGGCAGAAGAGCCTGTGCCCACTACAGCACACTCCCCTCCAGAGCCTGGTATGGAACCAGAGATTCCTTAATCCCAACATTCCTCTGCTGTCAACAAATAGCTGCGAGACACACAGAGGATGACAAGCTACTACTGCTATCTGTTACTTCGTTTTCTCAATTTGCAGAGCTGTAGGTGGTGGATCTAGAGGTTCCAGTCCTGCTGATGACCCAAATGGGTGTCAATATGATACCACATGAAAGTCTCCTTTTGTTCATTTTAATTTGCTTTAAAAAAACATAGGAAATTACATACAAGAAACTTCATTACATTAAAAGGTTATTAAGGTTACAAACTCAAGCACTCAGAAACTTAAAAAATGCCAGAATTGACTGCCTGTTCAAACTTGACTTATTCCCCTTGTGGGTACATATTATGATAGTGTTTATATGATCACATACTATTTTTTCGAAAGCATTTCAATATGTAATCATTCTCATGGCTCTTCTCTGAACCTTTCCAGTTTTTGAACTTCCTTCTTGAAGTCGAGGATTATCCAGCCTTCTGACAACTACCCCATGCTACTCATCCATGTGGGCACAAATGATACTGCGAGGTGTGACGCTGAGCAGATCAAGAGTGACTACAGGGCTCTGGGAGTATGGGTAAAGGAGTTTGGAGCGCAGGTGGTATTCTCTTCGATTCTTCCTGTCAAAGGTAGGGGCTTGGGCAGAGACAGATACATCATGGAGG